>NW_024081129.1:959244-1033889 GCF_003009895.1 Hyaena hyaena | reverse complement strand
AAGAAGATGTGGTTTATCTATACCATGGAATACTACATGGCAATGAGAAACAATGAAATCTGGCCATGTGTAGCAACATGGATGGACCTTGAGGGTGTTATGCTGAGCGAAATAAGTCAGGCAGATAAGGACAAATATCATATGTTTGCACGTGTAGGAGGATTAGGAGGAACTTGACGGAGGAACAAGGGGGAGAAGAAGGGCGGAAATGGTGGGGGAAAGGGAGAGAGGCAAACCATGAGAGACTCTTGAATGCTGACAAAAACTGAGGACTGATGGATGTGGGGGGGAGGGGGGATGGGCATGGAGGAGGGCACTTTGGGGATGAGCACTGAGTGTTATGTAGAAACTAATTTGACAATAAACTATTTGTAAAAAAAAAAAAAAAAAAAAGTAACAAGTACCACTGAGGAGGAGATTCCTGCTCTACAGATAATAATAAAACTTCCTTGCTATGGTAGAGTAAGTAGCCTGGAGAGAGAGGAGGGGAGAAAGAAGTCTTAGCCCTGAGCCTCTCTCCGTAGTTGGTGGAAGAGAAGCTGGTAAAAGAGCATCTCAAGATGGATTAGGAGTCTCTGTGAAGGGTACATGAGAATCAGTTGCCACATAGAAATCTAAGCAGAGTTCTCCGTATAGGTTAGAGATATTCAGCCAATGGCGTTCAGGAGCAATAATGCTGTAGGATTAGACAGATGACATCTTTAAATGGAGTCAAAATAAGCAAATTAGAAAAGTGGCCTCTATAGTAACAAGGTAGAAATAAATAAGCTACCTCTTTGTGATATAATAAAAAAAATCACAGTCTATATACTTCTTAAAATTTTTTTATGTTTAGTTTTGAGAGAGAGAGACAGACAGACTATGAGTGGGGCAGGGGCATAGAGAGAGGGAGACACAGAATCTGAAGCAGGCTCTAGGCTCCGAGCTGTCAGTCAGTACAGAGCCCACAAACCCCCTCAAAACTGTGAGACCATGACCTGAGCCAACTTCGGATGCTTAACCAACTGAGCCACCCAGGTGGCCCTATATATATTTTTAACCACTGGTAACATATCAACAGGATCCTTACATGGTCAGGATGCCTACCATGCTGGGAGGCATTGATAACCTATAGAAACGTGACATTAGTGTTAAACATCTATTTTTCTTTAACTGTTAAGATCTTGACTTATTTCTAATCAGTCTCAGTTCCCATATGAAGATCTGAGGTTTTCTTTTTAATTTATTTATTTTGAGAAACAGACAGAGGGACATGCAGAGAGAGAGAGAGAGAGAGAGAGAGGGAGAAAGAGAGGGAGAAAAAGAAAGAGAGAGAGAGAGAATCTCAAACAGGCCCCAAGCTGTCAGCACACAGCTCAATTTAGGGCTCAATCCCACGAACAGATTATGACCTCAGCCATAACCAAGAGTTGGACACTTAACCAAATGAGTCACCCAGGAGTTTCTTTTAAATAAACCCACAGCAGCTTTCACAGACCACAAAAACACACCACAGAAATCACCAAGAGGACAAAATTTTAAGGCCCCAATAGGGCTCTGGAGTCTCAATAACCAAGGATCACAGAGAAGTGGGCAATATGCCACTTGCTGCCCTGTATTTCACTAACTGGCGGTTAAGAGGCCAGACAACATACAGAGTTGAGCGTCCCTACTCTTCTGTTCCCTAAACAAATGATTTTAAGGAACATCAATAATCACAACCAATACAGCAAATCAAAACCAGTCAGTGCCTATGCCAAGTAGAAGTCCTATTACAGTTGACCCTTGAACAGCTTGTGTTTGAACTGCATAGACTCACTTACATTCAGATTTTTTCAATAAGTATACTGGAACACTTTTTCGAGATTTATATCAATTTGAAAAAAACTCACATACGAACTGTGTAGCCTAGAAATGCTGGGGGAAAAAATAAGAAAAAGTTAGGCATGTCATAAATACAAAAAGTGGATACTAGTCTATTTTATCATTTACTACCATTTTATCATACACACAAATCTATTAGAAGAACATAAAATTTGTCAAAAGTTAGGCACACTAACACTGTCGAGATTAATGTAAACACATGTAAAGATGCAGTATTAAACCACAACTGTATAAAATTAACTATAGTACATACTGTCCTGCTGTAAGAATTTTGTAGCCACTCCCTGTTGCTTTTACAGTGAGCTTGAGTGTTGTAGCTACTTAAAATGCCATGTACTGCTAATTATCTCCGCGTTCATCTCTCCAGTAAATTATGTGTTGCCGTAAAAAGTGATCTCTCGCGGTTCTCATGTGTATTTCATCGTGTTCAGAGCAATACCATAAACCTTGATGAACACCATGGGACTCATATGAAGTGCCTCTAGTGATGCTAGAAGTAGTCCCAAGAAGCAGAGAAAAAAAATCACAACATAACAAGAAAAAGTTGAAGTGCTTGATGTCTACTATAGATTGAGATCTGTAGTTGCCCACCATTTTAAGATAAAGGAATCCAGTATAAGGACTACTAAAAAAAAAAAAAAAAAAAAAAAAGAAAATTTTGAAGCTATCACTGCAGATATACCGGCAGCTGTAAAAACCTTGCACTCTTTTCAAAACACTTTTTTAAGCCCATATTGAAAATGCAACTTTTTAANTTCAGAGCAATACCATAAACCTTGATGAACACCATGGGACTCATATGAAGTGCCTCTAGTGATGCTAGAAGTAGTCCCAAGAAGCAGAGAAAAAAATTACAAGAAAGTCGAATCGTTTGATATGTACCATCGATTGACATCTGCAGCTGAGGTTGCCTGTCATTTCAAGATAAAAAAAAGGAATACAATAAAAAAAAAAAAAAAAAAAGGAAATTTGTGAAGCTATCACTGCAGATATACCGGCAGCTGTAAAAACCTTGCACTCTTTTCAAAACACTTTTTTAAGCCCATATTGAAAATGCAACTTTTTAATTTTATTTATATTTTTAATGGGAGAGCTCATGATCAGGGGAGGTGGGCAGAGGAACAGAGACATTCCAAAGCAGGCTCCATGCTCTGCTCAGAGCCCTCTGGGATCATGACCTGAGCTGAAATCAATAGTCACACTCAACTGATTGAGCTGCCCAGGTGCTCTGAAAATGCTTTTATGTGTGCAGGACTGCAATCCGAAAGGCATACCTATAAATTCTACTATGATTTAAGACAAAGCTAAGTCATAATATGACAACTTAAAGCAAAAGGAAGGTGAATCAGTGTTTTATGCCTCCTAAGGCAAGGAATACAAAGGCAAAAATAGCTACTGGGATTACATCAAATTAAAAGCTTTTGCACAGCAAAAGAAACCATCAACAAAACAAAAAGTCAACCTACTGAATGGGAGAAGATATTTGCAAATGATATCACCCAATAAGGGATTAATGCCCAAAATATATACAGAACTTATACAACTCAACACCAAAAACACCCCCCCCACAAACAATCCCATTAAAAAATGGGCAGAGGATCTGAACATCTTTCCAAAGAAATAATAGGGATGGCCAACGGACACATGAAGAAATGTTCAATATCACTAATCATGAGGGAATTGTAAATCAAAACCACAATGAGATTGCACCTTACATCTGTCAGAATGGCTAAAATCAAAAAGACAAGAAATAACAAGTGTCGGCGAGGGTGTAGAGAAAAAGGAGTGTTTATGCACTGTTGGCGGGAAAATGCAAACTGGTGCACCACTGTGAAAACAGTATGGAGGTTCCTCAAAAAATTTTTTTAAAAATCATTCATATCATCCAGTAACTTCACTTCTGGATATTTACCCAAAGGCAAAAACACCAATTCAAAAAAATAGATGTACTCCTGTATTAACTGCAGTATAATTTACAAGAGCCAAAATATGGAAACAACCTAAATGTCCATCAACAGATAAGTGGATAAATAAGTTCTAATACACACAGAGGAAATATTACACAGCCATAAAAAAGGATGAGATCTTGGGGTGCCTGGGTGGCTCAATTGGTTAGCTGTCCAACTTCAGCTCAGGTCATGATCTCATGGTCTGTGAGTTCCAGCCCCAAGTTGGGCTGTGCACTAATGGCATAGAGTCTGCTTTGGATTCTGTCTCCGTCTCTTTCTCTTCCCCTCCCCTGCTCATGTTCTCTCTCTCTCTCTCTCTCTCTCTCTCTCAAAAATAAATAAATACATATTTTCTTAAAAAAGGATGAGATCTTGCCATTTATCACAACATGGATGGACCTACAGAGTATTGTGCTATGTGAAATAAGTCAGAGAGAAAAAGACAAATACCATATGATTTCACTCAAAACAAATGAATAAACAAAAAGCAGAATCAGACCTACAAACACAGAGAACAGACTGACGGTTGCTAGAGGGGAGGGGGTGGGGGAGATGGGCAAAATGGATGAAGAGGAGTGAGAGATATAAGCTTCCAGTTATGGAACAAATAAATCACAGGGATGAATGGCACAGTGTAGGGAATAGAGCCAATGATACTGTTAAGGTACTGTGTGGGCACAGATGGTAGCAACACTTCTGGTGTGCAGAGCATAATGTATAGAGATGTTGAATCACTATGTTGTACCTGTGAAACTTACGTTAATATTGTGTGTCACTGGGGCACCTGGGTGTCCCAGTCAGTTAAGCATCTGCCTTTGGCTCAGGTCATGATCTCATGGTTCGTGGGTTCAAAGCCCTGCATCAGGCTCTGTGCTGACAGCCAGCTCAGAGCCTGGAGCCTGTTTCAGATTCTGTGTCTCCCTCTCTCTCTGACCCTCTCCTGCACTCTCTCTCTCTCTCTCTCTCTCAGAAATAAATTTTTTAGAAAATTTAAAAAATATTGTGTGTCACCAAGACTCAAAAAAAAAATAAATAAATAAAAGGAAGGTGAAGGACCTAAAGCTGGTGAATTTACTGCCAGCAAAGGATAGTTTGATAATATTAGAAAGGTTTGGCCTAAAAAATATCAAGATAAGAGGAGAAGAAGCTTCAGCTGACTTACAGACAGCAGATGAATTCCCAGACACCATTAAAAAAATCATTGAGAAGAAAGGAGTTCTGCCTAAATGGGTTTCCAATGCAGATAAAAGTGCCCTGTTCTGGAAAAAAGATGCCACAAAAGACATTCGAGAAGCAAGTGCCAGGATTTAAGGCAGGAAAGGAGAGGCTAACTCTACTGGTGGGCACAAATGCAGTTGGTTTTATGAATAGGACTGTCCTCATCTGTGATGTTGTGGACTTCTGGGCCTTGAAGGGAATCTATTAACCCAAGCTGCCAGTCTCTTGTTTGTATGAGACGGCCCGGACGAGAACCCTTTTTCTAGATTAGTTCCACCAATGCTTTGTTGCTGAAGTCAGAAAGTACTCTGTCAAGAAGGAATGCCTTTTAAATTATTTTGATATCTATCAGACAATACTCCTGGTCACCCAGGACCCCACAAGTTCAACACCAAAGGTGTCGAAGTGGTCTACTTGCCATCAAACACAATGTTTTTAATTCCACCTCTAGATCAGGGATCCACAGCTTCTGGTCAACAGTAGGCTATTAGAGATTTTGGGAGAGTCATAAGTTATATATGGGTTTTCCATTATGCAAGGGGCTGTCACCTCTTACCCCTGTACTGTTCAAGGGTCAATACTAGTATTGTAATTTTCAAGAAGGTACTTTTGTTTTGAGCAGACCACATGCTTTATTGAGTAGATACAGAACAGCACATTCTATCACATGTGAGCAATGGTTAGCTTCAGTGAAAGTCCTCTACCTCTTAAGAAAACCTTCCGTGAAGTCAAGATATATTTTTTAAATTTTTAATGTTTATTTGTCCTTTGACAGACAGATAGAGACAAAGCATGAGCAGGGGAGGGACAGAGAGAGAGGAAAGAAGACAGAATCTGAAGGAGGCTTCAGCCTCTGAGCTGTCAGAACAGAGCCTGATGCAGGGCTCAAATTCATGAACTGTGAGATCATGACTTGAGCTGAAGCCAGTCGCTTAACTGACTAAGCCACCCAGGTGCCCCAAGTCAAAAAGATATTTTAAAAGAAAACGGCAGGTAAATCTTACGGCACAAAAAGAATCATGGAAACAAAATTCCCTGATCTGTATTGGTTCATTCTCTAGGGCATGTTATTCTATTAGTGGCTTTAGAATAATGGAGGAACAATGCATTTCAGAAGTAATAAGTCTAATTGGAATCTGAAACCATTATAAATAACAGATTCATTTATCACCTCCAAATAATGCCTTCATGAGATACAAATCCATTAATTATGTTTCTTAAATTCAGGCAAAGGCAAGAAAACCACAAAAAATGTACTTTGGGTTTTCTGGTTTTGAAAGAATCCTTCCTGGGCACTAAGGGAAGGAGTACAGGAATCTTTGTTTCTTTCTTGTTCTCTCTTCCCAGTTACATCAGAGTGTATAAAAGATCCCTTTCAACAGAGCATTAATGTTCACGTATCTTTTAGAATAGTCTAATCATAAGTGAACTAAACATGACTTTCTGCAGTTATGGTCATCTCGTACACTTGTTCATGACACAAAATGCACTTTTGTTAATTTCTTTAGCAAGACATTACTCCTACCTACATTGTTATAATAGAGACATTAAACAAGACCATACCAAACACTAATTTCTGTGGCACTTAATTGATGCTTTGTAGTTTATCATTATGCTGTATTTATGGTCTTCCAGTCATTTTATTCTATGCTGCCAGTATCCATCAAGACAATTTGAAATAATAATGAAATGTCTAAAAACCAAGGTATCACCCATTTCACACATTAAAAATGATAGAGATAAAAACAAACAAACAAAAAATACGGCAGCATTATCTATGCTAGCCAAATTAATGAAACAGTCCAAGTGTCCATCAACAGTAGGAATGGATAAGGAAGATGTGTTGTATACATACACTGGAATATGACTCAGCCATCAAAAAGAATGAAATCTTGGGGCATCTGGGTAGCTCAGTCAGGTAAGCATCTGGCTTCAGCTCAGGTCATGATCTTATAGTTCATACGTTCATGTGCCCTGTTGGGCTCTGTGCTGACAGCTCAGGGCCAGAAGCCTGCTTCGGATTTTGTGTCTCCCTCTCTTTCTGCTCCTTCCCCGCTCATGCTGTGTGTCTCTCTGTCCCTCAAGAATAAACAAACATTAAAAAAAAAAAAAAAAAGATGAAATCTTGTCATTTGCAACAACATGGACGGAGCCAGAGACTATTATGCTAAGTGAAATAAGTCAGTCAGAGAAAAGACAAACACCATAGGATTTCACTTATAAGAACAAAGAGGGGGGAAAAAGGCAGACAGGGGGCAAACCAAGAAAGATTCTTAACTCTCGAGAACAAACTGATGGTCACCAGAGGGGAAGTGGGTGGGTGGGTGGATGGGTGAAATGGGTGAAGGGTAGTAAGGAGGCCACTTGTGATGAGCACTGGGTGTCATATTGAAGTGTTGAATCATTATATTGTACACCTGAAACTGATATTACATTGTATGCTAACTGGAATTTCCATAAAGACTTTAAAATAACAAAAAGCAGAAACATACTTGTAAATACAGAGAACAAGCTGTTGGTTTCTGGAGGAGGGGAGAGGGGGGAGGATGGACAAAGTAGGGGAAGGGGATTACAAGGAACAAACTACAAGTTATAAATATCAGTAAGACCCAGGGATAAGAAGTACAGTATCAAGAATATAGTCAATAATACTGTAAGGACATATGGTGACAGATGGTGACTGCACTTATCCTGGTGAACAATGAGTGATGTATAGAATAGTTGAATCACTGTGTTGTACACCTGAAACAAATATATCACCTGTTCTTCGGTTAAAAAGAAAAGTTAGGGGTGCCAAGGTGCTTAGTCCATTAAGTGTCTGACTCTTGATTTTGACTCAGGTCATGATGTCAATCATGAGATCGAGCCCCTGTTGGGCATGGAACTGCTAGAGATATACTCTCTCAAGGAAAGGGAAGGGGAAGGGGAAAGGAGAAGGGGGAAGGGGAGGGAAAAGGGAAGGAAAACAGGAAGGGGAAGGGGAGGAGAAAAGGAAGGGAAGGGGAAGGGGGAACAAAGAAAGAAAATAGAAAAATTGAAAAGCAGTATAAGCCCAGCACCAAGAAGGGGTGTACAAATAGAAGACTGAGCACATAGGGAGGGATCAGGTTGGGTATATCACTTAGCTTCTCCCTCTCTGCCAGTGTCCGAGGACACCCTTCAAAAGTTCACAGCACACTTGCAGATTTTTGTTAAGACTGGCTAGGTTATTCCTACCAAACCTTCCTCTGAAAACAACTTTGATAAACCTGAATATAACTTAAATAATACCTTCTTTAAACAAATGAAACCCTGAAAAAGGAGTGAGGCATACTTGGCCCCAATAACAAGAAAGAAAATGGAGACAGAAAATTAAGTAAGGCCTGGAGGTCACTTGGGTCATAAGAATATTTTCCAAACCAGAAAACTGTTTTGATAACCTTTTAGGACAGCAGGAGCACAAAGTCAAGACATACATAAGGCAGAGAGTCTAATATGGGGAGGGGGGATCCCTTTACAGATGTATCCTCACCCCTATGTGATAAAGAAAAAAGTATATTGGATAGGATTTGAACATGTCATTTTAGGAATCCTGCCTAGGACACCATACAGGTTTTCCATTTACTTCTGGATGCCCACAGTGTTATTTTTGGCCCAGAAAATTAAGGTCACTCATTTGCTATAGTTTGAAGCTTCTCCTAGACTGAGGCCAAATTCTCTGAGCTACTGGGCATAGGAAGAGAATCAGATCAAATTACTGTTTTCTTTTGTTTTTGACTGACTACTGCGTGTGGACCTACAGGGAGGCCCATGTCTCTATAAACATGTTCATCGTTCCATGCATGCATGGAATTGAGGTTCTCTGAATTTACCCATGGTGAAATGCCTGCATGGACCATAGTAGCACCGGGCTGTAAGAGACAAACACTGCAAAGCATTTAAGCTTCCTTATTCAGTGACTAGAGATGAAGAGAAGCAAAGCTGGATAAGGAGAGCCAGATGGACCACAGGCACAGAAACAGACTAGAGCCACACCCAGCTCTGCTAGTCAGAGCTGGCAGTAAACCTACAAAGCTGAGACGGCAAAATAGTTTGGCACAGAGTCAAAGAAGCAGAATTACAGGATGTTAATCCACCAGAGTTTGGAGAAGACCCAGATATTGGTAGGCAAGAAGAGGAAAGCTGGATCCCATCCGAACAGCTCCAATAAGTAAGATCCAAAGCACCTACTTCCTCCTGTGATCCTCATCTTCCCTAATGAAGACAATGATGGTGTGAGCCCACTTTTCCCCATACTGCTTAAGTTCTACTAGTGCCTAAGGAACCAGGAAAGAAAGCTAAGGAAAGTAAAGCCCTTTACTCTTAGGGAGGTTATAGGGTTGAGTAGATTTATGTCCAATCAAGGATGAATAAAGAGAAAAGAGGAGAGGGAAAAAAACTATTCTCTGAACTGTAAAACAGGGAAAAAAAATGCATGTATCACATGCTTACCAAATTTAAAGAATGCATTTATTCAACTTTATATCCAAAAAATGACAAAACTGTAAATAGAAATTTCTTGGGGTGCCTGGGTAGCTTAGTCAGGGAAGCATTCAACTTTGGCTCAGGTCATGATCTCATGGTTAGTGGGTTCAAGCCCCACATGGGGCTCTGTGCCAATAGCTCAGAACCTGGAGCTGCTTCAGATTCTGTGTCTCCCTCTCTCTCTGCTCCTCCCCGACTCATGCTCACTTGCTCTCTCCCTCTCTCAAAACTTAATGAACATTAAAATTTTTTAAATAAATAAATAGCAGTGACCTGAACAGAAAAAATTCTGATCCCCCAATGTGGTGATGGGGAAAGATAAACAACATAGATAAATAAAATACAGGCATATCTCATTTTATCACACTTCACTTTATTCCATTTATTTATTTATTTATTTATTTATTTATTTATTTACAAACTGAAGGTTTGCAGAAACCCTGCACTGAGCAAGTCTACTGCCACCATCTTTCCAACAGTATTTGCTCACTTCATGCCGCTGTGTCACATTTTGGAAATCCTCGCAATATTTCCACCTTTTTCATTATATTGGTTATGGTGATCCGTGATCAGTGATGATGACTGGCTGAAAGCTAAGATGATGGGGAGTACCTTTTTATCAATAAAGAACTCCTAAAGGATGTGTTTTTTAGACATAATGCTATTGCAGACTACAGCGTAGCATACACATAACTTGTATATGCACTGGGAAACCAAAACAAGCATCTGACTCGTTTTGTTGCAGTGGTCTGGAACCGACCCCTCAAAGTCTCTGAGGCAGGCCTGTATTTACACTGGCAGATGGGATAATGCTGAGAAAAAAAGTAAAGTGGAGAAGTAAAACAGAAAGTACGTGCGTGTGTGCCTGTGTGTGTGCACATGTGTGGGTGTTGAAGGTGAGGACCAATTTTATATAAAGTGGCCAGGGAAGAAAAGTCACATGGAGCTGGAGAGATGTGATAGAAAACTGAAAGGAAATAAAAAGACAAGCTATGCAGGTTTCTGAAAAAGAAAAAGGGCATTCAGAACAGAAGACACAGTGCTCGCATCTTCCTAAAGCAAGTGTGTTTCTGGAAGACCAGGTAAAAGCTCATGGTGAAATCCAGCTTTGCAAATCACATAGTTTGTTCTGTAATTTTGTTTCTCTAGGTCCCCAAAGAAAAGTTAATATTCAAGAATTATATGTGACATTTGGGGAGAGCTTGTTTTATGACGTCATTTGAAAGAGTTTTTTTTTTTCTTTTTTTTTCTTTTATGTGAGTGTCCAACAAGTTTCTGACGTTATCCCTCTGGTAATTTCAATCTACTTATCATCCCTGCCTCCATATTGCCTTTTTTGTGGTGAGCCTCTTAGTTGACCAAATTGACAGAAAATGAGGGAAGTAAGTGAAATGTGTACCTTTTAGATTTTATACACTATAACAATCACAAGACACTTGTACACCTTGATTAATGAGATGTTGACTTTGCAGCCTAAGACCATGTCTATTGCAAAACCTTGAGCAGGAGAAAAGGTTGGTAAGGATCAGCTGGGCTGAACCAGAAGCTGTATTACTGACAAGACCTGGTGTTACAAAAATGCCCATTACGAAGAATAAGGACAAAACATCAATAAATCAGAGTGGCTACTCAGATAGTTCTTGGCGAGTGGGGAGGAGGCAGTATCTTACAGGTATTTATTTTAGAGTGGAACTAGAAGCATACAGTCTAGTAGAAATACAACAGAAGAGCACGAATCTTTTAAAGTGCCCTGAAGATCAGGGGCGCCTGGGTGGCTCAGTCAGTTGGGCATCTGACTTCAGCTCAGGTCATGATCTTGTGGTTCATGGGTTCAAGCTCCATGTCAGGCTCTGTGCTGACAGCTCAGAGCCTGGAGCCTGCTTCAGATTCTGTGTCTCCCTGTCTCTCTCTGACCTTCCCCAGCTCACACTCTGTCTCTCTCTCTCAAAAATAAATAAACATCAAAAAATGTTTAAGTGTCCTGAAGATCAAAGAATGGTCTGAAGCTTAAGGAAAAGGCTGAAGACAACCTGACAAAAAGGATTATGAAAATGTACCTCACTGGGTGATTAAAGTAGCTGTCAATAATTAGCTGGAAAATTACAAGGGATTAGAGATATAACAGATCTCTGGAAAAACAAACGATTTGATTTAAAAATGGACAGGATACCTGAATAGATATTTTCCCAAAGATAGCCAACAGACACATGAAAAGATGCTCAACATCACTAATTACTGGAGGGATGCAAATCAAAACCACAACGAGCTGTCATCTCACACCTGTCAGAATGGCTAGACTCAGACAAAGAGCAAGGTGAGGATGTAGAGAAAGGGGACCCTCTTGCACTGCTGATGGGAATGCAAATTGGTGTAGCTACTGTGGAAAACAGTATGGGGGTTCCTCAAAAAATCAAAAAATAGAACTACCACATAATCCAGTAATTCCACTAGTAGGTACTTACCCCCAAAATATGAAAACACCAATTCAAAAAGATATAAGCACCTTATGTTTATTGCAGCATTATTACAAAAGTCAAAATGTGGAAGCAACCTAAGTGTCTGTCGATAGACGAATGGATAAAGAAGATATGGTATACATACATGCAATGGAATATTACTCAGCCATTAAAAAGAACGACACCTTGGGGCCCCTGGGTGGCTCGGTCTGGTAAGTGTCCAACTCTTGATTTTGGCTCAGAGCATGTTCTCACAGTTTGTGAGTTCTACCCCCACATTGTCTCTGCACCAACCATGGAGCCTGCTTGGGATTCTCTCCCTCTGCCCTCCTCCACTCTCTCACACCCACTCTCTCTCTCTAAATAAATGAATAAACTTAAAAGAAAAAAATAATGAGATCTTTCCATTTATCACAATACAGATGGACCTGGAAAGTATCATGCTAAGTGAAATAAGTCAGAAAAAGACAAATATCATATGATTTCATTTATGTGTGGAACCTAAAAAATGACAGAAAACCAAATGACAGAAATAGACCCATAAATACAGAGAACTGGTAGTTGGGTGGAGGAGACTGGGAGATACAGGCTTCCAGTCATGGGAATAAAGGCACAGCACAAGGAACATAGTCAACAGTATTGTAAGTGCTGTCTGGTCCAAGATGGCAGCTACACTCGCAGTGAGCACAGCATAATGTATGCAGTTGTTGAATTGCTATGTTGTACACCTAAAAGTAATGTAATATTGTCTGTTAACTATATTTCAATTAAAAAAACACACATGGCCTCAATAATAGTGCTGCCTGGTTCACTCATAATCTGGATTTATCTTTGAGTTGCACTGTCCATCTTATGCCAGCCTTAAAACACATCTCTCACACTGTTCTCTTTCACAATATGATGGATGGACATATCCTTCTCCAAGAGTCCAGCAGAAATGCTGACTCTGTGTCCCCAAACATATGCAGCACATATTTCAAATGACAGGGTGTTCATCTTTTACCTAAGAGTCTGCTTCTCTTCAGCACTCTTAACTAAGAATCTGACACCAGTAACTTCTCACCCCAGCAGAGTTTCTCGTTCTGTGTCTGGGCAGCCCAGCAGGCTTCTCTCTCCCACCTTTTCTCTTCCCTCTTTTGTTTCCCCTCTATGCTGAGAAATAGGGCTCTTCACATTCCTCTCCTTTTCTTTAGGGAGAATGTATTCCAGGTTTGGGTCTAAGCTCAGTAGAAATCCTCTGATAGGCAGTTGAGAGCTCACCCTATTTCCCGAGTACCACTAATAAATACCCTTCCTAATGGGGCCATCCTTAGGGTATGAGGGGCCCCTGGAAAATAATTTTGTAGGACTCTTGTCTGCTATTAGCGGTTTGATTTTTCCTAAGCTTATTTATTTTTTGAGAGAGTATGACAGGGGGAGGGTCAGAGAGAGAGGGAGAGAGAGAATCCCAAGCAGCCTCTGCACTGTCAGCACAGAACCCAATGCAGGGCTGGATCTCATGAATCATGAAATCATGACCTGAGCCAAAATCAAGAGTGGGGTGCTTAACCACCTGAGCCATCCAGGCACCCCTTGAGTTTTTAAATGTACAGAATGCAAGGCATGATGTAAGGCATAGCAGTTTGTGGATGAAGAGATAGAATAATGGGTAGAGTGGATGTACAAATTGGTGCATGTGAAGTTTCTTCTTAGTATCTAGGTATCATCCCTTCCTGTCCAAGCCCAGGTATCATCAATTCATGTTCTCTACTGCCACATGCATCATTCCTGGCTAATTTCCTATCACCTACTGTGAGAAAAAAGTAGCAGTGTCATTATTACTCACGATGCCATTGAAAAAAACGTTGGACTTCTTGCCTCTGCAGTTCCCTAATTCCATTTATTTAACGCTGGTTACATCATTACTCCTGACACTGTACCATCTGTCATGCTGCCCAAAAACACTGGCTTCCTGTGTCTCTCACACAAGTTTGTATAGTGTTTCACTGACAGTATCCACAAGTGCAGTTCCTACACAGAGGATGAAGGTTTTACAGTCATGTTAAATTTACTTTTCAGAATTGTATGGTCTAAGTTCACTACAACACATCCTCCAACCCCATGTCTTCTTTGAGCCCTTTAAGACATAATCACAACATTCTTATCTTTTTGATGATTTTTTTGAGGGGGGAGGGGCAGAGAGAGAGGGAGACAGAGAATCCAAAGTGGCCTCTGCACTGACAGTGGAGAGCCCAACGTGGTGCTCAAACTCACAAACCATGAGATCATGAACTGAGATGTAGTCATAAGCTTAACTAAATGAGCTGCCAAGGTGCCTCCATAATCACAGCATTGTTGGAATGAGATCCTTCTTGGGATTGACCTCCTCCTTGCCTTCCACACACTACCACCAGTGAGGAGGATTAAAGGAACAAGGAGCATTCTCAGGGCAAGGAAGGTCTTCTCCTTGCTCAGCAACCTGAGAGAACAGGAAATCACCATCTAGATCAAGGCAAGAGAGGACATAAGTTGGAAGGGTCCACTGGCACCGCAAAGTAACAGTCTTGACATACCTGAGGGGAGACAAACACAGCGACCCCCAAGGAAAGCTTGACACGTGGCATGGAGTCTACAGAGGAGCTAGGGCAACTGCTCTGGGTTCAAAGAGCAAGGGATCAGGAATAAAAGATCCTTGCCTCCAATCCTGCTGCCCTTGGGTGTGGCAGACTGTAGGTGATCCTGCATTCACAACATAGATAGGCAAGAGCCAATACAGGGATTCATCTAAATGGCTCAAGTCCAAGGGACAATGGTGGACCACAGGTACTGCAGATTCTAAAACTCATTCTGCGTCCAGCATTTGTGCACATTACCCAAAACGATCACATTAGCATCATTCCAACAGCCCAATCCTGTGGGAGCTCACAAATGTAGCACTGGCCATAGGAGTTATTAGCTCACCAGGCTACCATACAGAACCAGGACCCAGCCACATAAGCCCTACCCTGGCATCCTGGGAGGATCCCATAGGCCTCAGGGTGTCTGGCCAACCTATCACATGGGGTGGAGAGCTGCAGATACTCCAAGGGAGAAAAAAGACTGGGGCCTACTCATGTCCTAGTTGAGGCCTAGGGCACGCTGATTAGTTAACATTAAAAGCACCCAGAACAAATTTCAAGAAAGGCACAGTTTAGTTTAAGGCACAGGGCACCTCAAGACATGATGCCTGGGGCAGGGGCCCACTTGTCCAAATCTAAAGGTGGCATTGTCCCTAGACACATAAGCTCATACTTTTAAGGCTGCCATGACAGATCCATGTAGTGTATACAAACATATAACTCCCAGTTTACATTAAACCACATTTAATTAAATATGTATTTCTTGATACTCCATAAAAGGGCAAGGTCTTTCACCATCTGAGCAAATATGGAAAATAGTTGTCATTTAGTCTAATTTACAATAGACTAATGTAGTCTCTTTACTTTTTAATTTTTAAATGATTATTTATTGAGAGACAGAGCGCGCCAGTGAGCAGGAGCAGGGGAGGTTTCAGAGAGAGAAGGAGACACAGAATCCAAAGCAGGCTCCAGGCTCTGAGCTGTCAGCACAGATCCCAACACGGGTTTGAACCCACAAACCAGGAGATCATGACCTGAGCCAAAGTCAGATGCTTAGCCAGCTGAGCCACCCAGGCGTCCCATCTTTACTTTCTTCTTGATGATACTAAAGCCAAGTAAAAGCAATCACTTGGCGTTTCACTCCCACCTCTGTACAAAACTGCTCACTCTCTGACACTAATCAGGTTCCCAAAGTATTAAGCAGCCTTCCTCACCGCATCCAGTGCAGAGGCCTGGAGATCCTCTACACAGAAGATATCGCTCACCACCAGTACTCAATCAACACTTTCCATACCCATGATCCCATAACATGGACGGTTCCAAGAGTTCACTTAGCTCTGTTCCGCATTCAATGAGGTGATCATACAGAAGCACATTACATGATGAACATGACAAACTAGGTTTCAACACCCAGAAAATCCTGAAACCAGAGCCTCCATACTGACCTCGGTGATGGGATAAACAAATAGGCAGCTGTGATCACTCCAGTGTAATCCTATTAATCACCCGGCCCCAGAATAAAATAGGAGACAACCAAGACTACTGCACCAGCACTAAATTAACTTCCTCCACCGCTGCCACACAGAGGAAACAATTCATCATATTCAGGCCTGAAGCTCATTTTCCACATGAAAAATGAACTTAAGTATAATTTAATGAACCGCAGAAAACAGGTACATTTCCATAATGTTTGAGGCTTTATACATATTAAAAAAAAAAAAAAAAACAAGAGCTTCTTGGCTGAATAATGATCACAGACTACAGTACTGCCCAAACTGAGGTTCATTTTTTTCCCCCGAAGTTCATTTGTAAAGAGGTAGAATTGACCTTTCCTGGCACAGATTCCTTCTATGATTTTTACTGAGTAAATAAACAATTGCACCTCAGTGAGGGACTGTGTTTCTCTTTGTTCCTGGTGACTTTCCATCTCCTACTGGCATAACAATGGTCATCTCCAGCATCTCAACTGTCCTCAAAACCTAAACTAGACACTGAGACTTAGGAAACCTGCCTCATTCTTTCTTGCTCAGGATGGCCCCCTACAGAGAGTGTTAAGACTACGTCTTGCTAAGATGTGGAGAAACGGACACCTCCCTACACTGTTGGTGGGAATGTAAACTGGTATAGCCCCTCTGGAAAACAGTGTGGAAGTTCCTCAAAAAATTCACAATAGAACTCCCCTATGACCCAGCAACAGCACTGCTAGGAATTTACCCAAGGGATACAGGAGTGCTGATGCATAGGGGCACATGGACCCCAATGTTCATAGCATCACTCTCAACAATAGCCAAATCATGGAAAGGGCCTAAGTGTCCATCAACTGAGGAATGGATCAAGAAGACGTGGTTCATCTATACAATGGAATACTACATGGCAATGAGAAAGAATGAAACTTGACCATGTGTAGCAACATGGATGGAACTTGAGGGTGTTATGCTGAGCGAAATAAGTCAGGCAGAGAAGGACAAATACCATATGTTTGCATGTATAAGAAGATTAGGAGGAACTTAATGGAAGACCGCAGGGGAGAAGAAGGGGGAAAAATAGTGGGGGAGAGGGAGGGAGGCAAACCATGAGAGACTCTTGAATGCTGGGAACAAACTGAGGACTGATGGGGGTGGGGGGAGAGGAAGGGGGTGATGGGCATGGAGGAGGGCACTTGTGGGGATGAGCACTGAGTGTTATATGGAAACCAACTTGACAATAAACTATTAAAAAAATAAAATAATAAAATAAAAAGACTACGTCTTGCTAAGTGATGAAGGGTTTTTGGAGCTCCATAAATTTCAAGGACATTTTAGGCTTTTCTCAAAGACCACAAACAAGGAGAAAGGAGACGGGAGCTATCAGGGTGGACTGGGGTCCACAATGCAAATCTTAAATTGGGTCTTGAAGAGAACAGAGGATGTGACCAGACATAGAAGTGAAAGAAGGGTGTCCCAAAGATAGGAGTAGAAGGCTTAAGGCATAAAGTAAGATCTTCATAGAAATTAGAGGGAATCTGAGGGATGAGCCGCTTATCTGCACTGGTTGGTATATACAATAAAAGTGGTTAAAAATAATGTTCACTAGACATGATGAAGGCAGAGTAAAAACTGGTATGCATAAATTCATGTTTTTAAAGCATAGAGAAGGCTTTTAATAAAAAAAAAAATAGCCAATTGGGGTTGGGGAGCTTGGGAAAGATGTTGGAGTAGGAGGACCCTGAGCTCACCCTGTCCCACGTTTTCAACTAGGTATCATCCACATCCAAGTCACCAAACCAGAGAGGGATCTGAAGACTGGCAGAGCAAACTCCATAAATCAATCAAGAGAAGAAGGTGCAGTGCAAAGCTTAGAAAGGTCAGAAAGGTGGACGGAGGCTACTCGCAGGAGGGAGGGAACTGCCTGTGGAGAAGGCACAGAAACCTTCCAGGAGCTCACACAGGGAAGACTAATCCCCATAAGGTCTAGCTTAGAAACAAGAAGGGCTGGAGGCGCCTGGGTGGCTTAGTCGGTTAAGCGTCCGACTGCAGCTTAGGTCATGATCTCACGGTTCATGGGTTCGAGCCCCGCGTCAGGCTCTGTGCTGACAGCTCATAGCCTGAAGCTTGTCTTCGGATTCTGTGTCTCCCTCTTTCTCTGACCCTCCCCTGTTCACTCTCTCTCTCTCTCTCTCTCTCAGAAATAAACAAAGCATTAAAAAAATATAAAAAAAAAAAAAGAAAGAAACAAGAAGGGCTGGAATCCCTGACTGTGTAAAAACCAGTGCGACTTTGGAACCTGGAACATAGAGGTCAGTTGACTCAGCACTTAGGGAATAGGCAAAGGGAGTGACAGCTTGGGTCTTTGCCCTGAAAGAGACAACAGCATGCACAAACAGGCAACATAAAAACAGCAGTTTACACAATACCAGGGGCACATAGGAGACACATCTGTTCATATTGATTTCAGAGTGTGTTTGGGGACTTTCCCATAAACAAGGGAGCTGGCAGGAGCCATTTTCTTCCGCTGCCCACCACCATAAACACGGCGCCATCTATGGGAAGTGGGGCTGCACAGACACTTGCTATCTAACGTCCTAGCAGTGTGCCATGCCCACGAGTTCTCCTGAGGACTCGCCCACTCCAGCCAGCTAGTTTCAGCTCAGGGCAAATTTTGTTAAAGCCTCCCATGAGCCCTGCCCAGCCATTGGCTGCATAACTACCCCCACACTCTGGCACATCCACCTCAATGTGCCCAGCCATGCACCCCAGCCACTGCTATATGTTACACCCAACTTCATGTCCCCAGCCACCATCACACACAAAGCCCGATTGTCCCCAGCCGTTATTGCCTGCACTGCCCAACCTTGCACCTCTTGCCACCCCAGCACAGAGCCTCTAGCCCCCACAGTGCTTGAGCGATCCAGCATAGGACTAGTGGCCCAGCACAAATTTTGCTAACACTGCCTGCCCCACTCCCAAGTTCTCCAACGGGCACTCCCTCTCAGAGCTGGCCTGCCTGCATCCCACTAACACCACAGAGGGCAAGCACAGCCTACAATAGGCAGAGAGTCAGTGAAGATGACTGCATTGAAAGGAAAGGTGACTGAGACACAACAGCATGGGATATGCAACACACACAGGATACTCTCCTGAAATGCCAGGTTCTCTAAACAGGGGACATGGCACTCCAGGGCACTCTAGCATCTTTTCTTCATAAAGTCACTTATTTCAAGAGCACAAGACACATCTGCCTTTTTTAACACGGAGAAACATATAGAAACAGGCAGACAAAATGAGGAGACAGAGAAATTTATCCCTAATGAAAGAACAAGAAAAGGCCCCAATCGTCTAAGTGAAACATATATACATAGCATGACTGATAGGAAATTTAAAGCAATAGTCATAAGGATATTCACTGGACTTGAGTAAAGATTGTAAGACATGACTGAGTCACTTAAAAGACACATAAGGAATGATATAGTAGGCATAAAGGGAACAATAAGCAAAATGAGAAACACAGTTGATAGAATTAATGCAGGATGGAAGAAACAGAGGAAAGAATTAATGACTTAGAAAACAGAGTTATGGAAAGCAATCAAGCCAAACAAAAGAGAGAAAAAATAATTGTGCAAAATGAGAACAGACAGAGAAAACTCAGTGACTCCATCAAACATAATAACATTCATATTATAAGAGTCCCATAAGAAGAGGAGACAGAAAAGGGAGCAGCAAATTTATCTGAAGATATAACAGCTTAATACTTCCCTAATCTGGAGAAGGAAACAGACATCCAGATCCAGGAGGTACAGAGAACCCCCATTAAAGTCAACAAAAACAGACTCATACCAAAATATATTATAATTAAACTGAAACAATATAGTGATAAACAATAACAACAAATTAAAGCAGCAAGACAAAAGAAGACACTAACTTACAAGGGATAATCCAGAAGGCTAGCAAGAGATTTTTCAACAGAAATTTCGCAAGCCAGAAGGGAATGCCATGATATATTCAAAGTGCTAAATGGAAAAAATCTGTAGCTGAGAATATCCCATCCAGCAAGGCTGTCATGCAGAATAGAAAGAGAGATAAAGTTTCCCAGACAAACAAAAACTAAGGGAATTTGTTACCGTTAAACTAGCCCTGCAAGAAATATTACTGGGGACTCTTTGAGTACAAAGGAGAGATCAAAAGTCACAGTATAAATGTAGGAAGCACAAAAGCTGTAAAAATAAATATTTCTGTAAAAAAGTCAAGGACGTGACAAAACAAAAGGATATAAAATATAATAACATATACCTAAAACGTCAGGAGGAGCAGAAAAATGAATGTGTTCAAACTTGAGTAATCATCAACTTAACATAGATGGCTATATGCAAAAAAAAGGTAACCATATATCAAAAACTGCTAATAAACATATAAAGAATAAAGAGAAAGAAATCCAAAGAGATCACTCAAGGAAACCAGTGAAACATGTAAGAGAAAGACAAGAAAGGATCAGACAAAATTCTTCAGAAATAACAAGCGATAAAATGGCATCAAATATATATCTATCAATAATTGCCTGAATATAAATGGACTAAATGCTCCTATCAAAACATACAGGGTGACAGAATGGATAAAATGAACAAGATCCATCTATATTCTGCCTGCAAGAGACTCATTTTAGACCTAAGGACCCCTGCAGATTGAAATTGAGGGGATAGAGAAACCTCTACATGTAAATGGATGTCAAAAAGAAAGAGTAGCAATACTTACATCAGACAAACTAAACTTTAAAACAACAATAGGAGCACCTGGGTGGCTCAGTCGGTTAAGCATACAACTCTTGATTTTGGCTCAGGTCATGATCTACATGCTCGCTCTCTCTCTCTCTCTCTCTCCCCCAAAATAAACATTTTTAAAAAATAAAACAAACACTGTACAAGAGACAAAAAAGGGCATTATATAACAATAAAGAGGACCATCCAACAAGAAAATATAACAATTGTAAATATTTATGCACCCAATATGAAAGCACCCAAATATATAAAAATAACAAACCTAAATGAACTAAGTGACAATAATACAATAATAGGAGGAGACTTTAACACTCCACTTAAATCAATGGAGAAATCATCTATACAGAAAATCAACAAGCAAACAGGGGCTTTGAATGACATAGTGGAATGCATATATTTAACAGATATATTCTGAAGATGTCATTCCAAAACAGAATGCACATTCTTTTCAAGTGCACATGGAATATCCTCCAGAACTGATCACATATTTTTTTAACGTTTATTTATTTTTTAGAGAGAGACAGAGTGCAAGTGGAGGAAGGGCAGAGAGACAGGGAGACATAGAATCCAAAGCAGGCTCCAGGCTCTGTGCTGTCATCACAGAGACAGATACGGGGCTCAAATCCATGAACCATGAGATCATGGCCAAGCCGAAGTCAGATGCTTAACCGACTGAGCCATGCAGGCACCCCCAGAATTGATCACATATTAACCTTCAAAACAAGCCTCACAAATTCAAGAAGATCAAAGTCATACCATGCATCTTTCTGACCACAATGCTATGAAACTTCAAGTAACCACAAAAAAATTTGGAAAGACTCAAATACATGGACGTTAAATAGCATGCTACTAAATGATAAATGGGTCAACTAGGAAATAAAAGAAGAAATTTTAAAAATAACATGGAACAAATGGAAACACAATGGTCCAAAACCTCTGGGATGCATCAAAAGTGGTTCTAAGATGGAAGATTATCACAATACAGACCTACCTCAAGAAACAAGAAAAATCTCACATAAGCAACCTAACCTTACACCTAAAGGAACTAGAAAAATAAACAAAGCTTAAGCCAGCAGAAGGAAGGAAATAATAAAGATTAGAGCAAAAGTAAATGATATAAAAACTAAAAAACAATAGAACAGATCAATGAAAACCAGGAGCTGTTTCTTTGAAAAAAAATCGTATGAGTTCGAGCCCCACGTCAGGCTCTGTGCTAACAGATCAGACCTTGGAGCTTACTTCAGATTCTGTGTCTTCTCTCTCTGCTTCTCCCCCACTTGTGCTCGCTTGCTCACTCTCAAAAATAAATGAACATTTAATAATAAATCAATAAAATTGATAAACCTCTAGCCAGACTTATCAAGAAAATACAGAAAGGACTGAAGTCAATAAAAATCACAAGTAAGAGAGGAGAAATAACAACCAACACTATAGAAATAAAACTATTATAGGAGAATGTTATGAAAAATTATACACCAACAAACTGGAAAAACTAGAAGAAATGAATAAATTCCTAGAAATATATAAACTACCAAAAGTCAAACAGGAAGAAATAAAAAATTTGAACAGACTGACAACCATCAAATAAATTGAATCAGTAATCAAAAAACTCCCAACAAACCAAACTCCAGAACCAGATGGCTTCAAAGGCAAATTCTACCATACATTTAAAGAAGAGTTAATATATATTCTTCTCAAACTCTTCCAAAAAATAGAAAAGGAAGGATAAGTTCCAAATTCATTCTATGAAGCCAGAATTACTCTAATATCAAACCAGATAAAACACCACTAAAAAAGGGAACGACAGGCCAGCATCTCTGATGAACACAGATGCAAAAATCCTCAATAAAATACTAGCAAACTGAATACAACAATATATTAAAAACATCATTCACCATGATCAAGTGGGATTTATCCCTGCCTTGCAAGGGTGGTTCAATATTCACAAATCAATCAACATGATATATCACATCAATAAGAGAAAGGATAAGAACCATATAATCATTTCAAGAGATGCAGAAAACAGGTCTAACAAAGTACATCCATTCATGATAAAAACCCTCAACAAAGTAGGCTTAAAGGGAACAATCCACAACAGAATAAAGGCCTTATGTAAAAAAACCCACAGTTAACATCATCCTCATCAGGTAAAAACAGAGAGCTTTTCCCCTAAGGTCAGGAATAAGACAAGGATGTCCACTCTCATCATTTTTATCCAACACAGTACTGGAAGTCCCAGTCTCAGCAATCAGACAACAAAAAGAAGTAAAAGGCATCCAAATGGGTAAGGAAGAAGGAAAACTTTCACTCTTTGTAAAAGGCGAAAGATTTATGCGATCTGAAGAGAAACCAGAGTATAAACTTTCACTCTTTGAATATGAATGATACTATATACAGAAAATCTGAAAGACTCCACCAAAACACTGCTGGAACTAATAAATACAGTAAAATCACAGGATACAAAATCAATGTACAGAAATCTGTTGTATTTCATACCAATAATGAAGCAGTAGAAAGAGAAATTAAGAAAACAATCCCATTTACAATTGCACCAAAAATAATAGGATACCTAGGAATGAACCTAACCAAAGATGTAAAGATCTGTACTCTAAAACTAGAAAACACTGACGAAAGGTATTAAAGATAACACAAAGAAATGGACATTCCATGCTCGTGGATTGGAAGAACAAATATTGTCAGAATGTCTATTCTACCCAAAGCAATCTACACATTTAATGCACTCCCTATCACAGCCTTTTTCACAAAAGTAGAAGAAATAATTCTAAAATTTATATGGAACCACGAAAGACCCCAAATAGCTAAAGCAATCTTGAAAAAGACACACAAAGCTGGAGACATCACAATCCTGGACTTCAAGTTGTATTACAAAACTGTAGTTAGCAAAACAGTATGGTACTGGCACAAAACAGACACTTAGATCAACAGAAGAGAATAGAAAACCCAGTAATGGACCCTGTAAGGAATGTTAAGGAATCAACGTGGGATCCCATGTTAAGGGATCAACGCCTTTGGGAGGGACTTCTTGGATGTTACTCATCATAACCACCTGTAAGGTCACCACTATTACCCCCGCACCTTACATATGAAAAATTGGAGGCCCTGGGATCACAGTTCAGTTCTTTCGGACTCCAAGGCCTCAACTCCTGCATCACCCTTGCCTCTGGACACGACACCTCCTCCAGACCTTTCTGATCTTGAGAGATGCCAGGATCCGTGATCCAGAAAAATGTGGTTTTGATATTGCTTGGCAGACCAAGATTATCCAGTAGGTATGCAGAGATGACTTTCCATCACTTATCAATATTCCAGTTATGTGTGTGTGTGTGTGTGTGTGTGTGTGTGTGTGTGTGTGCAGGCTGATATGTTGATGTGCTGTGATTGTTTGGGGTAGGTGGTGAAGAATGATTTCCAAATAGCTCACCACAGCACTAGGACCCCTAGAAATCATGAATCAAAGATGTGCCCTTTCAAGAGGCTGGAGAATTCTATGGAGTAAACCCTTCCTATTTCAGCTCTCTAGTTCTGTAGCTGTATAGTTGTTCCAGCTAAAGCTAACAGTGCAGAACAACTCTGTAAGACACAAACCTTTGGCTTCAGCAAGGCCAGCCTCTCCCCATCTTTGTGAATATATCCGCCTGATGCAATCCAGCCTTTGCCACTTACTAGCTTTGTGACTTTAGGCAAGCCAACTTGCCTCCCTGAGTTTCTTTCCTCAGAACAACATTAAATGAGATAATGCATGTCGCGCAGTAGCGCAGTGCCTAATGAATAGTAATGATGTTGCTACTCCCTGTTCTGTATTGGTTCATGTGGTTCTTCCCACCAGGAAAGCTTCCCCTTCTCTTCTCAAAGATTTCCCTCACCTTGCCCTCCACCTTTCAGGACAAGTAAAGATTTATTTTCGCCAGGCTCCTTTGGTTCTCTTTACTGGACACCCAGGTGTCCCGTGGGCTTACGTACTTCACCATTCTCCAGTCACTTCATAGGCAGAGTACGGTCACTGAGAAGCATGTTGCCACCACTGAAGAAAGATCACTGAGCACTGCTGTTGGCTAATCCCAAGTATGAGGGACTACGCTGTGACATCCACTGTGTTTACTAGACAAACGAAGGTCCAGGCATTCAGAGAGTTGTTAGAGCATTCAGCTCAGGTTAGAGGCTGTCCTCCTTGAGCCTTGCTGACAACAGCCCCTGAACTCCTCTGAGTTGTCACACCCAGTGCAGTGACTAGGTTAGGAAGTCTCCAGTTACATCCTAGCATGCAGCCATCCAGCTACTCTGAAGCCAGTTCTTCTGAAATACTTAGTCATGCCTCATCTCTTCTATAAAAATCAAGCCAGAAATTAAATTCCCCTCTTGGCATGTGTTCATGCTTTCTACTCCCACTGTTTCCAGAGCTGAATGTCTACCACTGTCAAGGCCACAGAGCCTTCTCATCCTTCCTACAAGCAGAGGCAGCAACGCAAGACCATTACCCAAGAAGAGCCGTCTGCCCCTTTCCCTACATGACTTTTCTTCATGGAAGCAGATGATAATTTTGTGATGAAGCGAGCGAATGAATGAGAAATTGTCCAGGGAAGCAAAAGACCTGTCCTCATCCCTATAATCCAAGAATAAGTCTTTCAACAGCGTGAATAAATTGCTAGTTGTTCAAAACCGAAGTCTCCTACAATTGGCCAGAAATTTAAAAAAAAAAAAGGTGGATGGAGTCCAAGTAGAAGTTTACCTAATTCAAGTAACAGTGGGAAATGCCACCTGTAGGTCTGAATTACTAAATATTGTTTTAAGTTTCAAAATGGGCCTGAAAAATGCATTTGGAATCGTAAGCCATATTTGCAGGAAGTAATGGATATTGCCAAATCACCTCCTAAAGCCTGGGTTAAGGGAGCAAATAGCAAAACTGTCTTCTGACAATTTTCCAGTGATCCCTTTCTTCACACACTGTATGAAGCTGATCCTGGTCAAACGATCATAAATTCAATACTAACTACGATTATTTTTTTAAATAACAATTTACTTTATCCTCTCCATACCAAAAATTCTAAAGAAGTCCAAATTCTACAGTGATTCCTCATGTAATTTTGGGGTCACTTTCATTAGATACTAAAAAAAACTTCCATTCTACTCCTGAAACTAGTATTACACTATATGTTAACTAACTAGAATTTGAATAAAAACTAGAAACATAAAAAAAAATTAAAAAGCTTCCAAATGTTGCAAAATTCTCCCTGTGCCTCTGACTACAGACAACATCCAATGTTTTCTTTCGCTGGTATTCATTAGCCCTTCCTCTGGCAATGCCCTTCTGGTTTTCCCAAAAGCATCCACCTGTCTCCCACTCTTGGTCTTTTTAACTGGCAGGGAAGGTGGGGAACAGAAGGGCTGAATTTCCCACCATGGCTCCTGGGTGAGCATTTCACAGCCATTTACCTGCAAAGAGCTGGAACCTATCAGACTCTCCCTTATCTATGCCATGTCTTCTGTTCTCTACCTTCTGCTGCTTCCCATTCCACCTCTACAGTTCTGGCTTCTTCACTTCTTCACACACATGGCATAACATAGTACCACCAAGGCTCCCAAGTTTTGTAGTTGTGGCCTCAGTCTCATGCCAACACATGCCAGGTGTCTTTATTACCTAATTCCAGAAGACCAAGATTCTAACAAGCACATATTTTTCTACCACTGGACCAAGCAGCTATTGCCAAGAGTATAAAGGCTTATATTCGTACAAAGATGGGTGGTCCATTCCTCATCAGTCTGGGATCAAACACCAAAAGAGAGGTATCATCCATTTAGCTGACTGATTCCCCAAAGGCTATCTACTAAAGTCTCCTTTTTCTCTTTTAATTATAACATTTCTCAAGTGACAGCCCGCCATGATTCAGACAAGGTAGCAAAACTTGGGAAGTCTAAGTACCAGCATCTGTTAGAGAATTTGACATTTCCATAGCAACGCTGGGACACTGGTGTCATCTTCTATAAAGGATCATGCAAGTTATCCAAGTGATTGTGTAGGATTTTCATAAGGGCTCTGTCATCAGCCTCATCTATCCAGATCCCTCATGCAAGGTCCCTAACAGCTGATTCAAAGAAGAGAACGTTAATTTGTCATATCTATAATTTGCACAATACTAGCCACAGTCTGAAGAATTACAAAACCATATTGCAGGTGACAAATGCCTGCTTTTGACAAGATGTTTACAAGGCAAGTTAACCAAGAAAGATTATTTGCATCAATTAGAGAAGTTTGAAGTTTCCTGGAATATCTAAATTACTGTTCCTATTTTGCATATATTTCATAAACCTAACCATATGGAATAATCGCTGGGTTTAGTGAATTTAATGAAATCCTGACATATTACTAAATCAATCTAGAGCAGAGAGATTCCCAGAATGGAGGAGAATTAGGAATTCTCCACACTGTGCTACCACAGAGACTCCATTAGTTGATAGGAATGCAAGAAGATATCAATCTATCTTTACATTATATATATTCCAACAACTAACACTGTGAAGGAGAAAATATATATACTTGATGACATAATTTAGCAAACAACCTCCAGAATCCCAGCCACTCATTCAGCCTGTTAATCCTGGGTTGCCTCGCAAATTTCTTTTCTGAAAGGGTCTGAAAGAATTTAAACCAGCTAATTCCCTTTCCCATTGCTCTCTCACCTAATCACCCTCTTTCTCTCCCCTCTTCCTGTTAGTCCCATTGGGGTGAGTGAATGGCACCCCAGTTACTGCATCATTCAAGATGGAAACTCCGGCAACATCACTTCTCTCTCCCTCTCTCTTGCCCACATTTTAACCAATTAACAAGCCATGGCCAGTCTCTCCAAGACATTTTCCTTTACATACACTTATTTTTCAGAGCACATTTAAGTTCATGGCAAAATTGAGGTATAGAAGGTACAGAGATTTCCCATATACCTCATTTCCCCACACACAGTCTCCCTCACTATTAACATGCCACATCAGAGTGATAGATTTGTTATGAATAACAAGTCTACACTGAAATGTCATTATCACCCCCAAATATATAGTCTACCTTAGGGTTCACTCTTAGTGTATATTCCATGGGTCTGACAAATGTATAATGAAATGTATAACCCCCTTGAAGCCAATGATCCTTTTACTGTCTTAATTTTGCCTTTTCTAGAATGCCATATAGTTGGAATCATACAGTACAGAGCCTTTTCAGATTGGCTTATTTCACTTAACAACATGCATCTAGTGTTCCTCCATGTGTTTGCCTGGCTTCATGGCATACTTCTTTTTAGCACTGATATTCATTTGTCTGGATGCACCACTGTTCATTTACTCATTCACCTATGGAAGGATAACTTGATTGCTCCTAAGCTTTGGCAACTATGAATAAAGCTGCTCTAAACATTTATATACAGGCTTTTGTGTGAGCTAAAACTTTAATTCTTTTGGGGAAACACCAAGAAATGCGATTGCTAGATCTTATGGCACATGCAGGCTTAGTTCTGGAAGAGCCTTCCAATCTGTCTTCCAAAGTGGCTGCACCACTTTGCATTCCCACCAGCAACGGACGAGAGTTCCTGTAGCTCCACAGCCTCACTAGCACCTGCTGTTGTCAGCAGTGTGGATTTTTGCCATGCTGATAGGAAGGCAATGTTATCTCATTGTTTCCATTACCTTTCAAAATCTTTTGGTTGCTGTAGGTTGTCAGGTAATGACCTGTGTTTTGATTTCCTCTTGCTACCTATTCCAGAATCATGCTGACAGTCATTCCACTTTATTCATGGTCCATAAGGAGAGGCACGTTTCTTCTTTTTTTCTCTCTCTCCTTTTTACCCCTCCATTTATAGTTTTTAAAGAACTATTTTTTTCCTTCAAGTTTTATTTAAATTCCAGTTAGTTAAGACACAGTGTAATATTAGTTTCAGGAGTAACATTTAGTGATTCTATACATCCATCAGGGCTCATCACAAGTGCAGTCCTTAATCTCCATCACCTGTTTCAACCATCCCCCACCGACCTCCCTGCTGGTAACTATCAATTTGTTCTCTAGAGTTAATAGTCTGTTTCCTGGTTTTTCTTTTTTTTCTTTTCATTTTTTTTTAATTTTTAATATTTATTTTTGAGACAGAGAGCATGCACCTGAGTGGGGTAGGGCAGAGAGAGAGGGAGACACAGAATCTGAACCACAGAATCTGAGCTGTCAGCACAGGGCCTGACATGGGGCTTTGAACCCATGAACCGTGAGATTATGACCTAAGCCGAAATTAGACGCTTAGCTGACTGAGCCACCCAGGTGCCCTGAGTCTGCATTGATTTAAATTTTTCACATACAGAACCATCCTCTTGCATGCCTATTTCTATTATAAACAGTTAATAGAGAAACCATAAGAATAAAAATATTTGTTAAAACTTTGTCAAAGGGACTTTTTGGTTAGCTGTGATTGTCACTAATTGGTTGTCCACAGTACCTTTTATTGACTTCTTTCCCACATTAAGTGTGTAATTGCACACTGTTCCTTTAATTGGTGATTTTAACTTGGATGATGAGATTAAGGTCAGACTTCATTAATATACACTTACATGAATTATTATTATATGAATGAATCTAGGAAGCTGCTGATCATTCTGAATAAGAATGGTCTCAGTGTGTAGCCAGAAATAACTTGACTGGACATTAAGAACTTCAGACTGATTAGATTTTTAAAATATCCCAAATAAGGGTAATAAAATAGTCCTATTCAGAGATCTTTAAAGGAGACAAAGCTGTTTCAAGTTTTAAAAAATCCTTCAAGAGTTTCTTCAGAAAATTAAAGACAGAAATATCATACAATCCAGTACTTCCACTACTATTTACCCAAAGAAAACAAAAACACTAATTCAAAAAGATATCTATATCTCTATGTTTACTGCAGCATTATTTACAAGAATCAAGATAAGGAAGCAGCCCAAGTATCCATTAATAGATGATTGGATAAAAAAGATGTGGTATGTGTGTGTGTGTGTATGTGTGTGTACACGCACACATACACACACACACACACATACACACACACTGCAATATTACTCAGCCATAAAAAAGAATGAGATCTTGCCATGTGCCACACCATGGATCGACCTATAGAGTATTATGCTAAGTGAAATTAGTCAGAGAAAGGCAAATACGATATGATTTCACTTGTGTGTGAAATCTAAAAAACAAAGTAAGTAAACAAAGCAGAAACAGACCCATAAACACAGAGAACAAACTGCTGGTGGTTACCAAGGGGAGGATGGTTGGGATTGGCAAAATGGGTGAAGCCTTTATCTCTATACAGGCTTCCAGTTGTGGAATGGGTAAGTCATGGAGATGAAAGGTACAGCACAGAGAATATAGTCAATGATTACTGAGCATAACATAACATATAGACTTGTCAAATCACTATGTTATATACCTCAAATTGATGTTAACACTGTATGTCATCTACACTTCAATACAAAATTAAATATAATAAAATAAAAAATATGCCCCAAGAAGAACTGTCTTCCATGGGTTTATATGGTTCCTGTCTGTTCTCTGAATCCTGATTCCTTCTCCATTCTTAGTAAGTACATTCGTGTCTGAATGTGAAGTCAAAACATTAAAACAGGTGAGACTTTAGCTAACTGATTCATATCTGCCTTTTAAGCAGAGATGCCTTTCCAGGTATAAAAACCTATCCAACAGGAGAAATTCATTTCTCTGAACTGAGGGGTTGGAGAGAAATGCCCTTGCCATGTACAGACAAACACATTGTGAAGTAATAAACCCTCACTCCCATGTGCAGAACTGGGGTTATTCACCTTTGTAGAAATTATTTTACTTCAATATGAAAAATAAAACATAATATAGACATTTCCTGTTTCTCCACCCCCAAGCTTTTTAAATTTGTATCTTTTAATTAGCTTTTTAATATGAAAAATGCCCTTTACATGTACAGTCTTTGGAGATTGTTTTATTCACCGTACATACTGACTAGATTATTCCCAGAGAAATGTTTCAGGCCATAACTGATCATAAAAAATGGCCAAAAATACAGAAAAATCAAAGGAGATCAACTGTGTTTTTGCCAAAGCCCTTGTGACCCAGAAGACTTTTTAAAGCATATATGACACTCTGGTCCATTTATTTCATTTTGTTATCTCTCTTGACTTCTCATATGGCCTTCTCTCAGTGGCATTATCCAAGTATTATCAGAATTACCAATAGCTCATATCTTTACTCTCAGTTCTAGAACTATCTAGCAACTGCCCACCTGACATTCTCCTTGGATGTTTCCAACACTTCTTGAAATGCACAAATCTAAATTTTAACTCATGATCTGCTCCTAGATTCTCCTTCTGGAAAACATGGGCCTCTTCCAGCCTTTTCTGTTTCTGGGATGGAAGCTACCATTGATCCAGTTGTCCAAGCCAGAAAGCACTGTGTGAGACTTGCTGATTTACACCTCACAAAGTATCAGTAAAACTTATTTTCTAGATTTCCAGTAGCACTGCTCTAGTTCAGGCTACATTTCCTTTTATGGCAATATCCATCCTACTGATCCTCTTAAACCTACTCTTGCTCCCTCTTTAATTCATTCTTGACTACTTAGGCAAAGTGCTCTTTTATGTATTTTTTAATGTTTATTTATTTTGAGAGAGGGAGAGACAGCATTAGTGGGGGGGGGGGCAGAGAGAGAAGGAGAGATAGAATCACAAGCAGGCCCCATGCTCACCACAGTGCCCAAAATGGTGCTTGATCTCAAGAAACATGAGATCACAACCTGAACCAAAACCAAGAATTAGACACTCAACTTAGTGAGCCACCCAGGTGCCCCAGCAAAGTGATCTTTTAACACCAAAGCATGTTCCTTCCACCGCGATAATCTTTTAGGAAAAATAAGAAACCCCTTAACCTGGCATAAAGTGGTGCTCATGACCATACCACCCATTCCTCTGTAAGGACTCATGACTAGGAAATCAAATATTCCCTTTTCTGTGCCTTAACTAGAGTCCAACAGTTACCATATGTGGGTGAATACTTGATAGGTCTGACCCCTCACTAGACCACACAAAGTCAAAGGCAGAATCTGCATTTTTCCCCCACAATTTTACTGCAGCACTAATACAGTTCACAGCACTGATAGGTACTCAACATTAACGATTCATTGAGTGAATGGACAGATGACCTTTCATTGAAGGATTAGTAACTATCTGTCCATATGATTTCAGAAAGAAAGAGACACCGAATATCACTTTCCTATGTAACTCTTCTTACACTTCTATCTCTTCCAGGATATTTGAAATTCCAATACTAAAGCAGGAGCTCTTTTATTTCACTATTTGAAAGGAGCCTTAAAATAGAAATGTCATTGGGAGCTGGAGGGAAATGTATTTCCTGGGGCCCTTGGAGATGGTGTGTCAAAGGGAGAAAAAAGCAAGCTGAAAGGTAGGCTGCTTTTGTTGTCAGGCTCCCTACGGTTTTGGAGGAGTCACCTGGCAACAGATCCTGCAATGTTTTCTGTTGTTAGGGTTCCCTCCCCGCAAAGCTGCAGGCTTCATTCTATCCCAGTCCCTAGATTCCCTCCTATCCAAGAGCAAGAGAAATTTAAGGTGTTAAGAACTAACTTGAAATTTTTAAAAAGTTTACACAAATGTAAAGATGAAGAATCAAATCATAACTGCTTAAGATTAACTATAATACCAGAAAAAACAACAAAACAAAACAAACAAAAACCTTAATTTCTCTGGGATTCACCTCAATTGGTCATGATCTTGCACTTCAGGCCTGAGATCTGTTTCTTATTCCAAGACCTCTCCTAAAATTCTTGCCTCACTCCTAATAGTGTACACAGTCGTTATTTCTTAGATCCATGTTTTTATTGTGTTATGTTACCCAGTATTAGCTCCTCACTTGTGTTCTTGTGAGTCCCTCCCATCAATGGAAGGGTTGCCAGAAATGTCCCATACCTTGACAGGGACTGGCCACTTAATGACAAAACCCCAGATGGCAAACATCTGCTTCATGTTCATTGATTCTCTATTCCTGTCCTCTGTTCCTATGGGGACATTAAGGAGGCACATTGTTGGATGCCCTGGACTGTTATCAGTTGACTGTTTGTTATTTAAACCCTTCTTCCTAAGAGTCTCTGCTCTACATGAACGTGCAAGTCTAATTACAGACCCTGCTTCCTCTCTCTTTGTCCCGCCTTGTATTTCTTTGATCATATGCACTTGGGTCATTACTCTCCAGGGCGTTATGGGTAAGACAGAAAAGCTGTGCATGTCTATAGAAGGGATGTAATCACTTCTGAAAACTGGTTGTGGTGGATAGACTCTAAGACAGCCCCCACTATCCCCACATCCCGATATTCATATTCTTTTTTCTTTTTTTTTTTTTTTTTTTTTTTTTTTTTTTTTTTTTTTTTTTTTTTTTTTTTTTTTTTTACAAATAGTTTATTGTCAAATTAGTTTTCACATAACACTCAGTGCTCATCCCCACGAGTGCCCTCCTCCATGCCCATCACCCCTCCCCCCTACATCCATCAGTCCTCAGTTTTTGTCAGCATTCAAGAGTCTCTCATGGTTTGCCTCTCTCCCTTTCCCCCACCATTTCCACCCTTCTTCTCCCCCTTGGTCCTCCGTCAAGTTCCTCCTAATCCTCCTATACGTGCAAACATATGGTATTTGTCCTTCTCTGCCTGACTTATTTCGCTCAGCATAACACCCTCAAGGTCCATCCATGTTGCTACACATGGCCAGATTTCATTGTTTCTCATTGCCATGTAGTATTCCATGGTATAGATAAACCACATCTTCTTGATCCATTCGTCTGTTGATGGACACTTAGGCTCTTTCCATGTTTTAGCTATTGTGGAGAGTGCTGCTATGAACATTGGGGTACATGTGCTCCTATCATGATTTGGTACCCAAGCGAAAAGATAAGGCCAAGTGGATGACAAGTCACTTCTTCAATTACGTTACCTAAGACTCTAACTTCCTTCTTGCTAGAAGAGTTTCTCCTTTGAGTCTCCCCATTACTGATTTTGATTAATTTAGCTGCCCTAGGGAGTGGTCTACAATGGCAAAGAACTGATGGCAGCCTTAAGCCAAGGAGTAAGGCCTCAATCCAAGAGCTCACAAGAAATGAATCCTGCCAACTGCTACATGACCTATGCAACAGGGCCCTCCCCAGTTAGGGATCAGATGAGACCCCAGACCTGGCTGACTCCTTGGCTGGGCCAGGTAGGAGACTCTAATCTGTGCCCACGGAAAGTGAGATAATGCAGATTGTTTGAAGGTGTTAATTTGTGGTAATATGTTATGAAGCAATAAATGACTAATACACTAGTTATTAAAATTTCGATTTTCTTGGTGATTTTAAAACTCAAACTCTTTCCCACTACACAGAAGATAATCAGCACGCTGAAGTGGGTAAAAGCCTAGGATAATGGGGAGGAAAAAAACAACTTGTGATCTGGAAATAAGAAATATATGGGATTTTTATTTATCTGAAACGCTGAGCCAACTGCTTAGCCCACTCTATCTAGGCCTCTGTTTCCCTATTTAATAAGGATTAAGAGATACAAACTGGAGGCCTATGGAATTCATAGGCACCAAATTTGTTGTGTTTGTCCCCGTGTTAGACTCACAGTGCTTGTTGGTTTTAACTAATCACCAAAATTTAAAATTAAGGCTACCTCACTTTTTAAAAAATAAAAATTTTTAGTTCTTCTTGAAAAAAACTACACAATCCTGCCTTGATAGACATCCCTTATCTGCAGGTGGATGGCTGCAGCCTATTTCTGGAAGCACTTGCTCTCCAGCTCAGCAAGGTTTCCACCAGTCTTGAATACCTGAGACTAAGTGTTGCTTCTCATTATTATGTACGCAGAGCATTTTTAAAATCGCATTAAAACATGAAATATTCCAAATGCAAATATGTCTTTCAAAAGTGGGAAAAGAAAAGCAAGATACAAAGGAAGCAGGATCACTAATCCAATACTGTTTGACTCCTGGAAACATCTGAGCTATAATTCTTGGATTAACCAAGTAGGTACAGGACTGATATGCAGAAAATGCAAAACACTGATGGGGGAAAAAAAAAAAACACAAAGAAGTAGTAAATAAATGGAAAACTATTCCATGTTCATGCTGGAAGTCTCAGTATCATTAAGATAGTAATTCTGCCCGCCCTCCCCAAATTGATCAACAGATTGAAGAGAATACTAGTCAAAACCAAACAAAGCTATTTTGTAGCTGTCGAAAAATTGATTCTAGAATCTACAAGGAAAAGCAAAGACCTAGAATATCCACATAATACTGAGGAACAAAGTTGCATGACTAGTACTATCCTATTTCAACTTCTACCATAAAGCTCCAGTAGTCAAGACAGCATGGTATTGACTAAAGGAATATAATCCAATGGAAAGAATAAACAGCCTAGAGATGGACACACACAAATCCAGTCAACTTACTTTTTGACAAAGGCACAGAGGCAATCCAGTGGAGAAAGGGGAACGTTTTCAGCAGATAGTGTTAAAACAATTGGACTCCCATACACAAAAGACTGAACCTGAGCACCTTCCACATTACATAAAAATTAATTCCAAATGAGGGGCGCCTGGGTGGCTTAGTCGGTTAAGCGTCCGACTTTCGCTTAGGTCATGATCTCGCGGTTCGTGGGTTCGGGCCCCGCGTCAGGCTCTGTGCTGACTGCCAGCTCAGAGCCTGGAGCCTGTTTCAGTCTGTGACTCCCTCTCTCTCTGACCCTCCCCTGCTCACACTGTCTCTCTCTCTCTCCTAGAAATAAATAAAACATTAAAAAAAAATTAAAAAAAAAATTAATTCCAAATGAACCACAGACCCAAATATAAAAAGCAAAAATATCAAACTTACAGAATAAATGTAGAAGACAATCTGTATTATCTAGGATTGGGTGAGCAGATAGGACACCAAACACTTAATCCAAAAAAAAAAAAAAAGGTGATGTTAGTTTTCATTAACATGAAAAGCCTCTGCTCTGAAAAAGACAGTGTGAAGAGAACAAAAGAGTAACCCACGGGCTGAGACCAAATACTTGCAAATCACATATCTGATCAAGGACCCATATCCAAAATATACAAAGATTTTTAAAACTCAACAGTGAAAAAGCTAACGCTCCAATTAAAACATTAGAAAATGACAGAAACTGATAGCTTAATAAAGAATATTATACAGAAGATAAATATGCATTTAAAAAAAAAAAAGGTGCCTGGGTGGCTCAGTCAGTTGGGTGTCCAACTCTTGATTTTGGCTCAGGTCATGATCCCACAGTTACGGGATCAAGCACTGCATCAGGCTCTGTGCTGAGCATGGAGCCTGCTTAAGACTCTCTCCTTCCCTCCTTCCCTCCCTCCCTCCCTCTCTCTCTCTCTGCCTCTCCACCCCCCAAAAGTAAACTAAAAATTAAATAAAAATCTGCTTCACAGCATTTGTCATTAGGAAAAATGCAAACTATAACAAGGTGCAACTGCCTATTAAAACATTTAAAATATGAAATGCTGGGGTGCCTGTGTGGCTCAGTTGGTTAAGCGTCCGACTTTGGCTCAGGTCGTGATCTCACCATTCTGAGTTTGAGCCCCACGTCGGGCTCTGTGCTGACAGCTCAGAGCCTGAAGCCTTTTTCAGATTATGTGTCTCCTTCTCTCTGACCCTCCCCTGCTCGCGCTCGCTCGCTGTCTCTCTTGCTCTCTCAGAAATTAAAAAAAACTTAAAAATACGAAATGCTGATAATACGAAATGCTGGCAACAAGAACTGTATGCAGAGCAGCAGGAATTCATAGCGGGTGGGAACACAAAATGGTACAACCACTATGGAAGATGGTTTTGTGATTTCTTACCATAGTCTTACTACATGATCCAGCAACTGAACTCCTAAATATTTACCCAATTGATTTAAAAACTTATGTCCACACACAACATGTTCATAGAAGCTTTATTCATAATTGCCCAAAACTGGAAGCAGTTAAGATGTTCTTCGGTAGGTGAACAAGGAAGTTGGGATCTTTCCATGTAATGGTGTAGTATTCACTGACACATAATACTGAAGGACACACAAAAAGCAGATACCAAAGTCATTCAGAAACACAGGTGATTCTTAAATGTGTACTTATTAAAAGTTCAAAGACTAGAACACCAGATTCTCTCTCTCCCTCTACCCCTCTCCCTTCTTGCATGCTAACTCTCTCTCTAAAATAAAATTTAAAAATCTAAAAATTAAAGTTCAAAGGCTGAGGCTCCTCCCCACGGAGGTAAGCCCTGGGAACCCGAAGCTCAACAATTCCCCAGGAGATACTTACTTTCAGTGCCACTAATGTTTGATAATCAGTGGTTTGGATCATATTAAAGGTTTGTAAATTACACACCAGGGAAAGAAGGGTCAAACTACAGTCCATTCATCATGGTCCTGCTGAATTTCACAAAGCTGGAGTCACAAAGGCCCTAAGCCCTAATTCTCCTAGTGTGGTCTTCAGATCACCTGCATTAGCATCACTGAAGTCCTTGTAAGGCCTGCCCAGACCTACTGAATCAGAAATTATGGGAATGGGACCCAGAAAGCCATGCTTGCATGAGCTCTCTAGATTATTCTGACATATACTAAGGTTTGCAAACTCCCCACCAAAAAAAAAAAAAAAATAAGAATAATAAGAGGCCACAACTTCTTTATCCTAATGTGCTATAATACTACTACATTCATATGTTGCCCTGGCTAGAGAATATAATTGGATTTTTTTAAAGGAAGAGCAGAGGCATAAACTTGCAAACTAATCCAGAAATGAGGCTTAAGATCAAAAGTTTTATGGTGCTGCTTCCAAATGTCTGGGCATTTTGCCTCTAGGGCTGTACGGATTGACAGGGAAACTGTATCTTGACATTAATTACCTGTTTATAATTTATTATAAAGTAAATGCAACTGCTTCCCCAAGACTTTGGTGTTCTTTGTTCTAAGAGAGAGCCTCATTGCATTCAAGAAAAAAATTGCTTTTCTCACTCTCAAAATAAAGTATGTATTTGACCTTCAGAGTTACTAGTCCCCAAGTATGCTTTCTTATATTTCTAGGAGATAAAGACTGTGGGTAAGGTTCCCAGAGATGGCTAATACCCATAGCACTTTGCCTTCACTCTGCAGAAGAATCTTTTGGTAACCATACCTCCAAAATCCATTCTTCTCCTTGGTCCTCAAGGATTAATATGAGTGCTATATGGACACAGACGTATGTTCTCATGAATGGAGGTGCTTCTGTTAGCCACTACCCCAATTTATTATGGTTTTTCTGTTCCTTCTGAATTTAAAAAGACATTAACAGATGATTTTATAATAGCATGTGTAGGGGCCCCTGAGTGACTAGGTCGATTAAGTGTCCAACATCAGCTCAGGTCATGATCTCACAGTTCGTGGGCTGAAGCCCCACATTGGGCTCTGTGCTGATAGCTCAGAGCATGGAGCCTCCTTCGGATTCTGTGTCTCCCTCTGTTGCTGTCTGTCCTTCCCCAGCTTGTGTTCTCTTCCTCTCTCCCTCTCCCTCTCAAAAATAAATAAACCTTAGGGGCGCCTGGGTGGCTCAGTTGGTTAAGTGTCTGACTTCAGCTCAGGTCATGATCTCACGGTTCATGGGTTCAAGCCCCATGTCAGGCTCTGTGCTGACAGCTAGCTCAGAGCCTGGAGCCTGCTTCAGGTTCTGTGTCTCCCTCTCTCTGACCCTCCCCTGCTCATGCTGTCTCTCTCTCTCTCTCAGAAATAAATAAAACATTAAAAATAAATAAATAAACCTTTAAAAATTAAAATTAAAGAAATTTTTAAAAAATTAAAATCTTAAAAATTAGCATGTCTATAATTTTCACTGAAATTTGTCCAATTTATTAAAGTACACAAAGGAATCAAAAATCACCATGGTCCCTCATCAATAACAATCATTATCCTGTTATTCAGAGAACTCTTGATGACTTAAAAAAAAAAATAGGGATGAATGCACACATTTTAGTTTAGAAAACTAAAGGAATAAAAACCATATAAAATTAAAACCCTCTTCCCAGCACTTACTCTCTCTCTCTCTACAAAGTTAGCTACTGTTAACAGATTCACAAAATTTCAGAAAAAAATAATGTATATCATTATTACATACAAAGGGAATCATATTACATATACTCTTAGGTTATTTAAAACTTACACCAATTCCCTTGTAAAGATATAGCATTTTATGTAGTGCAGAAGTAAAGAGTAGCTTCAGTTTTATAACCATTACAAATTAAGAAGGGAAAAGGAAACAGAGCCATTAACACTTTAAAATGTTAGAGACTTTTCTGTGCAACTCATTGTGAAGAAATTTTTAAAACTTTAGTAAAATTGAATAATGTCTGGCAAAACAAATGATTTGGAATTAAAGAGAATCAACCTAGAAGTTTGCCTGGACCAACGGTTTCCAGTCTTCAAGGAAGAGATTATTCTCTGGCCATGAAATAATTCTCATGCCATGTTGTCTATACCCTGCAAATTTCCAGGCCACAGAAAAAGAAAAATTACAAAGCAAGTATAACCTGTGTGTGTGAATTTGCAAATTCAGCACTCCCCAAACACACACACACAAAAAACAAATCAGAACCGAAGGCACTGATAAATCTTTTTTGTAAATTAAAAATGCAGAGATTCTAAACAAATTTTTAAAATATTTTTAGTGTTTATTTATTTTTGAGAGACAGAGAGCACATGCACACATGAGCAGGGGAGGAGGAGAGAGAGAGGGAGACACAGAATCTGAAACAGGCTCCAGGCTCTGAGCTGTCAGCACAGAGCCTGACGCAGGGCTCGAACCCACGAATCATGAGATCATGACCTGAGCTGAAGTTAGACAATTAACCGACTGAGCCACCCAGGTCCCCATCCCAAAAATGCGGAGATTCTTAAAATATTAGAATATGTAACTCATCTGTGTATTGAAAAAATAAAATCCTAAGACCAAACAGGTTTTATTCAATTAACAACAGGATGTCTTAATTAGACAACTATTATTAAAACTTATCATACAAGCTCCCCCATACTCTAATACCTACAAGTCAAGAATCAAGACCTTTGAGGGTCTTTATCACTGCAAGTTCAATACCAAGCCAGGTGCCTGGGACAAAATAAAATTTTAATAAATACTTCCTAAGTTAATGAAGACAGTAATTAATAAGTTGATAAGAAAAATCAAAGAGGACAAGCTAGGAGCATTAATAAATGTCCAAGATTATTTGAAGAAATTCAACATCTACCCTGATGAAGAAATCTTCCACTACGAATAATAAGACTTCCCTGATATGAAAAAGAACACCTAAGCCAAACTACCTCCAATGTCATGCTGAATAAATTATGGCACATTTTCTTCTAATCTGAAGTCAACAGTGGCCCTAATTTAACAAACATTTCTGGAATTAGGCCAAGAAACAAGAAATGTAATATTGATAAGGAGGGAAAAAATTATTTGCATAAAGTCTCAATTGTTTATCCACAAAATCCAAGAGAATTAAGTGTGGGTTTTTTTGAGAGAGAGAGAGAGCCCACGCACATGCACACACACACAAGTAGGGGTGGGGCAGAGGGACAGGGAGAGAGCGACTCCTCAGGAGGCTCCGCACTGTCAGCACAGAACCCAATGCGGGGCTTGATCCCATAACCAGGAGATCATGACCTGAGCTAAAATCAAGAGTCAGACGCTCAACCAACTGAGCCACCAAGTGCCCCAAGTTTTTAAGAAAATCAGTTAGGGGCTCCTGAGTGGCTCAGTCGGTTGAGCATGTGACTCTTGATTCTGGTTCAGATCACAATCTCACGGTTTGTGAGTTTGAGCCCCACATCTGGCTCTGTGTGGGGCTGTGGGACAGTGTGGAGCTGGCCTGGGATTCCTCCTCTCACTCTCTTTCTCTGCCCCTCCCCCAGTTTCTCTCTCTCTCTCTTTCTCTCTCTCAAAAGTAAATAACACTTTTTTAAAAAGCTTTTAAAAATCAACTAAAAATGATTGGCAGGTAGGGTAAACCATTAACAGTAGAAACTAGATGCTGGATACATGGCTATTTACTGAAAAATGTTTTCAACTTATAATTTCTTAATAGTTTATTGTCAAGTTGGTTTCCATATAACACCCAGTGCTCATCCCCACAAGTGGCCTCCACCATGCCCATCACCCCCCTTCCCCTCTCCCACACCCCCTTCAGCCCTCAGTTTGTTTTCAGCATTCAAGAGTCTCTCATGGTTTGCCTCCCTCTCTCTCCCCAACTATTTTTACCCATCTTCTCCCCCACGGTCCTCCGTTAAGTTCCTCCTAATCCACCTATACGTGCAAACATGATATCTGTCCTTCTCTGCCTGACTTATTTCGCTCAGCATAACACCCTCACGTTCCATCCATGTTGCTATACATGGCCAGATTTCATTCTTTGTCATTGCCATGTAGTATTCCATTGTATAGATAAACCACATCTTCTTGATCCATTCATCATTTGATGGACACTTAGGCTCTTTCCATGTTTTGGCTATTGTTGAGAGTGCTGCTATGAACATTGTGGTACATGTGCCCCTATGCATCAGCACTCTCAGCTTGCAATTGTGTTTCAGATTTTTCATAGTGAAACTTTGGGGAAAAGAGGAGAAAGAATCAGCAGCATGGTCAGTTATGAACACAAACAAATATAGGTTGAATAACCACACTATGACCACAACATCTTTGGAAAAACAATAGATGAATGATCATATTTGACTGTTGGAAATAATGTATATAGAATATCTTCCAACACAGAATATATCTTAGAATTACTGTACAATAAAGAATATCTTAGAATAACTGTAATAAATCATGTACATGAAAATTACAAGTTCTGCTTTAAACTAACTCAGACAAAGGAATTATGTATTACCAAGCAAAACCAGGTGAGGACTGTTGACTGACTTAGGCAACTACGAACTTCCTTCAGGGCTAACGTGAATTCCTGAAAATTCCATAAACCTAATAAAAGAAAGCAACTACGATAATCCATTAGCAACAAATTACCCTGCTATTTCAACAGCAAAAATTATGTGAAATATATTTGATTTCTTAAAATAAAATTACAAGATAATGTGATTAGAAGAAAGCATGATTACTTAAACATCGCTATAAATGGAAATATAATGTATCTTGTTTTTTTATAAGACTCTCTTAAGATTGACTTGTCATTTTATCAATTCAATTTCGACGTACAGATGACTTGTATTGACTTGAACAGGAAGAACACTGGAAGCAAACAGGATGCCGTCCAAGAAGTTGATATGCTTTTGCTCCAAGTCTCCTTACTTGTGTTAGCTTTTGAATGCGCAGATACCCCCTATCCGGATCAAACCTTTTTCTCTAACAGTGTTTTTTATTTCAGCTACGTGTGCTGGAGACCTCAACAGCTCAAGAGCCAAAACATCCCTGAAGACGCACTGCAAGCAGACAGTGGGCATGCTCTGTGGGTGGGCAAAGATGGGCTGCACACAGGTGCCACGCTCTGGAGCAGACAACTCTGGTCTAGGGTGAGAGTTTCTCTGAGATTACAAGTAAGATAGTTGCTCTCAGAACGTTTCCCAGAGGAACTCACTGCGCCCGTGATAAATCAATCTGTTGCAGTGTAGCATGTGTCACCCCTTTCTTAGCATTTCTTTGTTCCTGCATCAGGACGATTTCCACTCCCTGAGCAGGGTCCGTGGGTCTGAATGTACCTCCTGCCTCCCTCCCCGTCTCTACTTTCCCCAGCCTCTTTTCCATTCAGACTTCAGCAGAGATTTAACTCAGTTCTCTGGACGTCTCCCCTCGAGCCCCAGTTCCGAAGTAGATGTCACTCCTATGAGCTCTCATAGAAACCAGTCATGTCGCTTTTTATCGCTTGTATATTTGCCTGTTCCTGGGCGTATTTTCTTCTCCTGACTGAGTAGCTTCCAAGTCTGGAGCTGTTTTGTCTTTTTCGCTATTTATCTCCAGGAACTAGAGTGAAACAAACAAATGCACTGCACTTTTTTTGCTTTGCAAACCGCAGCCGGTGCCATTGGTATAAACCATTATGTGAATGGCGCCCCCTAGAGATGGGTAGTGTAACAACAGAGTCGTGTTGTCTTAATACTTGAGGCATGAATGAATTTAAACCAAATATTCTCCAACTCCTTTCTATTACTAAAATTCTGTGGCTATTCACAAAGTTATAAAATGAACCCCATTTAGGTGTAAATTATAAAAACTGCCCAATTATGTCCATAAAACTTGCACACATAGCAAATAATACTGTTTGTAATTCGAAAGGATATGTGCACCCTGTTACTGCAGCATTATTTACAATAGCCACAAGAAGGAAGCAAGTTCAGTGCCCACCCACAGATGAATGGATAAGGAACATTTGGTGTGTGTGTCTGTGTATTTATATACCTGTGTGTATGTATTACAATGGAATATTACTGAGGTGCCTGGGCAGCTCAGTCGGTTTGGCCGACTTCGGTTCAGGTCATGATCTTGCAGTTCGTGGGTCCGAGCCCCGCGTCGGGCTCTGTGCTCTCAGAGCCTGGAGCCTGTTTCAGATTCTGTGTCTCCCTCTCTCTCTGGCTCTCCCCTGCTCACGCTGTCTCTCTCCCTCTCTCAGAAATAAATAAAACATTTAAAAATTTACAATGGACTATTACTCAACCATAAAAAGAATGAGATTTTGCCATTTGCAATGACTTGGATGGAGCTAAAGAGTATAATCTAAGTGAAATAAGTCAGAAAAAGAAAGACAAATGTCATATGATGTCACTCCTACGTGGAATTTAAGAAACAAATGAAAAAAACAAAGAAAAGAAGAGACAAACAGCAACAAAACAAAGCAAACAGACTCTTAGGCACAGACAAGAATCTGGTGGTTACCAGAAGGAAGGTGAGTAGGCAGATGAGTGAAACAGGTGGAGGGCTTAAGAGCACACTTACGTGATGAGCACTGGGTGAGTTACAGAATTGCTGAATCACATTGTACCTGAAGCGAATATAACACCATCTTCATTCCACTTCCATAAAAAGAAATATTCAGTTTAGAATCGATAAGCATACTCAGTTTTATACAATCTTATGAAAAAACAGGTATAGTAATAGTGAAACATATTTACTGAAGCACTTCACAGAAAGTAGATACATATGCTTATATATGTAAGTAAAGATCTTATACAGATATTTTTGAAAAAAGGTCTAGAAGATGGATATATTTAAAATGATGTAAACATGGAGAACTTTCTATCATTATAGCCTTTATAGATTCTTTTCTAGTCATGTTTAATAATTTACTATTGTCACTATTCTCTTTCCTTCTCCCCTGCTTATGCACACACACTTTCTCTAAAAACAAAGGAATACATCCCACCAAAGGGATAAAGTCAGAGAACACTACCTAAAAGCTATTTGGACTATTTTTTCCTTCTTTTTTGATACAAATTTGTCATGTGTTTAAAATCTTTTAAATTTAGGGATTCTCTCCATTCCTTGAAACTCATTTTTCCTTTCAGAGGATGTAAAACATTAACATGGCTCAAAAGTCAAATCTACATTAAAAGTACACTTGGAGAGATCTCTTTCCTGTCTTTCCTACTTTCATCCACTGTTCACAGGTACTTAATTTCACTTCCAAAATCTCACATGGATCTCTAAGATTGAAATTCACAGGGATGTTTTCATTGGGAATACAGATAAAATGGTAGACGGTAAATTGGGAATACACAAGGCATCTCCTAAGCCATTAATATCAGAGAAGCATATTTCAAGTTGTCTATACATTTTAAAGCACACGTATCTGTCATGACTTTCTTGAATATGACTCTCAATATGTTATAAATCAAATTATTTCTTTAAAAGGTTATTTAAAATGCCTTCACGTGAGGACCTGTCCAACATCAATAAAGGAACTCAATTAGAGAAAATAATATGTTCAGGCATCCTACAGACCACTTTTCTGATGAAGTAGCTTTTGAAAAGCAGGGGCTATCATGCTGAAAGAAAAGGAATCTAGGGGGAAAAGTTTTTTTCTTCCCAGGAAAAAAAACATAAATAGCATAGCTGTCAATGAGCTCTCAACATGAAGTCAGGGGACTTTGCTTCCATCTCGACTCTGCACAGAGCAGTTGCTGGGATTGGGCAAGACATTCCTTCACTGTCTACCTCAGCTTTCTTAACAGCAAAATGGACAGGCTCTGGAAAAGGGGAGTACGGTAACTTTTCTCAGCCTACCTCTCATAACCTGTCATCAGAGATTTTTTTTTAGCGATTCTCAAACTTAACTGTTCAAATAATTCACTTTGAGCCTGCTAGTTATATGCCAAATATGAGCCCTTAGAATATAGGCCTGGGGCTCAGAAATGACCATTTTGGGGTATGCCTGGTTGCCTCAGTCTGTTAAGGCTCCGACTCTTGATTTTGGCTCAGTCATGATCTTGTGCTCATGGGATCGAGCCCCGTGTCAAGCTCTGCACTGATAGCGTGGAGCCTGCTTGGGATTCTGTCTCCTCTCTACCCCTCCCCCACTCATGCTCATGTGCTCTTTCTCTCTCTCAACATAAACTTAAAAAAAAAGTGTTCATTTTACACAAGTGTCCCAGGTGAAGTAACTGTAGGGAACCTGTGCCCCACACTTTGAGAAACTGTGGCCTGCATACTCGTGTATGTGACTGGTCCCAAGTTGAACAGGCCTTAATCTTGATCAAAGAACTTGCCTATATGGGGTCATTCCAATAGTTCTGAGTATGTTTCTTTCCCTAAAGAAAATATTCTACACATCAAACTTGATTAACTATTATTTTTAATTTTTTTAACATTTATTTTTAAGAGCAAGTTAGAGAGAGAGCACACACAAGCAAGGGAGGGGCAGAGAGAGGGAGACACAGAATTCTAAGCAGGCTCCAGGCTCTGAGCTGTCAGCTCAGACCCCAACAAAGGTCTCGAACTCACCAATTGTGAGATCGTGACCTGAGCCAAAGTCAGACACTCAACCAAATGAGCCACCCAGGCACCCCTTAACTATTTTTTTTAATGTTTTATTTATTTCTGAGACAGAGAGAGAGACAGCGTGAGCAGGGGAGGGTCAGAGAGAGAGGGAGACACAGAATCAGAAGCAGGCTCCAGGCTCTGAGCTAGCTGTCAGCACAGAGCCCAATGCGGGGCTCGAACCCACAAACTGTGAGATCATGACCTGAGCCAAAGTCGGACGCTGAGCCGACTGAGCCACCCAGGCACCCCCCCTTAACTATTATTTTTAGAATAAAGTCAACCCTTTGGTGTAATCCAAAGCGTAACCCACAGTAAAATCGCCTCAAGTCATTCATAAATATACATATATAATATATATACTATATGTAATGTATAGTATACAAAATATATTTATAATACAAATACATAAACATGTTTTATATGTGTGTGTATATGTATTTTTAACATATATATTTTAATATATTTAAATAGATGTTAAAAATACATATAGTATAATATATATACATATATATACACATATATGTTATATATATATATATATATATATATTTTAGTAGTCTTCGTGCCCAGTGCAGAATGCAACATGGAGCTTGAACTCATGACCCTGAGATAGACCTGAGCTGAGATCAAGAGTCAGACACTTGACTAACTGAGCCACCTAGGTGCCCCATCAAGTCATTTATATTTTAATACAAATAAATTTGTCAAGTTATACAATATTATAGCTGGGAAGGTATTCATGAATTAACCCAAAGCTCCAATTATACAATTTTGAGAACTGAAGTGCTTTATTCACAGTCTGACAATGAGGGTCATGTCAGGTTCAAGACTGGAGTCAAATATCTTGGCTTCAAGTTTCATGTTATGTTCATGGAATCATAGAACCTTTCTTTTCTTTGAGAAATCCTTCATAAGAAAACAGTATGAACAATGGCCTCCAAAGCCACATGGATACTTCCTGATCCCTGGGACCTCTGAATGCTACCTTACATAGTTAAAAAAAAAAAAAAAGGCATTGAACACGTGAATAAGGACCTTGAGATGGAGAGATTATTCAGGTGAGTCCAAAGTAATCACCACGACGGTCCTTAAAAAAGGATCAAACAGAGACAATTCAGTAATGAAGCAGAGGGAGAAAAGGTAAAGAACTAAGGAAGAAAGACCGTCCCTAGAAGCTGGGGAAGGCAAGGAAATAGATTCTCCCCTACAGCATCCAGAAAGAAACAGCCCTGCCCCTATGAAGCTTCTTTTGGATTTCTGAGCTCCAGACTGTAAGATAATACATTCATGTTGTTGTTGTTTTAAACGTTTATTTATTTTTGAGAGACAGAGCATGGCTGGGAGAGGAGCAGACAGACAGGGAGACACAGAATCCAAAGCAGGCTCCCAACAGTCACCACAGAGACCCATGTGGGGCTCCAACTCGAACTCAACAAATTGTGAGACCATGACCTGAGCTGAAGTCAGACGCCTAATCAACTGAGCCACCCAGACCCCCAGCACATTCATGTTGTTTTAAGTGACTATGTTTATGGTCATTTGTTGCAGCAGCAGAAAGAAACTAATACAGGAGGTTGTAAGAAATCTAGGGCACTGGAGACCAATTAGCAGAAAATTGGGAGGAGGAACTGAAGAGGAAATTGACAGGGTGCTTAGCAAAGGTAACTCATTTAATGAATCTGGGAGAAGCTGGTGGCCAGTCTCAGAGCTTAAGACAGAACAGAAGTTCTAATTAAAGAGTTTGTATTCTGATACTTTAAATGGATAGGGAACTTTGTCTGCCTTATCCATGAAGCATGAATGAGTGTTCAACATACACAAAGGACACTTGTAACTCACCAAGTATAGGACACAGTTTTCCAGCAGTGCTCTTTCTTTTAATGTCCTTTTAAATGCTGTACCTCATTTTCAGGTCATTTTTCTTTTTTAATGTTTATTTACATTTGAGAGAGAGAGAGAAAGAGAGAGAGAGAGAGAGAGAATGAGGGGGGTTGGGGCAGAGAAAGAGGGACAGAATCTCAAGTAGGCTCCTCACTGTCAGCGCCAAGTCTGACTTGGGGCTCAAATTCACCAACCGCAAGATTGTGACCTGAGCCAAAGTCAGGCACTCAACCATCTGCACCCCTTCAGGTCAGTTTATAATCCAAACAGACTAAAATTGACTGGACCCCATAGGAATCACCTTCCCAAACACAGCTCCTTCCCATCATGTGAAAACTAACTTAAGACTAACACCGATATCACCTAGATGGGGGGAAAACTTCTAAAAGTTTATTTCCCAAAGAATCATTTATCAAGTCTAACCATTAGATTAGGTCTGCCCCTCAAACTTCATATATCCAGATCCCTTTACAATAAGAGATGTAGTTACCAGAGCAGAGAGTCTGAGAGACCCGAGTTTGAAGACCAGCTGGGTAACTCTAGACCAATTACAGCATCTCTCTCAGTTGGTTTCATCTTCTCTAGAATGCAGGCAAGAGCACAGCCTGCTTCATTAGGTCCACAGAAAGATTAAATGGGATATGGTATAAAAAGTGTGCTTTGGGGGTGCCTGGGTGGGTCAGTCCGTTAAGCATCCATCCGACTCTTGCTTTCGGCTCAGGTCATGATCTCATGGTTTGTGAGATCGAGCCCTGTGTTGGGCTCTGTGCTGAGGGCGGAGCCTGCTTAGGAGTCTCTCTCTCTCCACCCACCCCCACTTCCACACTTGCATGCTCTCTCAAAATAAATAAACACTAATAAATAAATAAGTATGCTTCATTCAGTTGCTATTATCTCGGGCCACCTTCTAAAGGATTAAAAAGGAATGTTGTTTCTTTGAGCCTTTTTTCTTCTTTATGGTTTTTAGTCTGCTTGGTGGATACCTAGAGTTTGTGTGGCAGAGTCTCAGGGAATTCCTGCTGAGAAAGGATGAACCCATGGGGCTCTGAATCCTCTACCCTGCCTTCCACTAGAGCTCCCACATGCAGAAGATGTAATACTTTAGTCCAATAGATAGGCTCAGTAATGGTTCTCAACACTAAGGGGGAATTTTTTCACTCCCTGTGATGCCCACGGCCCCTTCCCCATTAAGCATACAGCACATTTCTGGCATAATTGGTTGGTACACAGCTCTCAGTTTTACATTGCTTGAACCTCCAACCATGGATGCCCCCACAGGAATAGGTGGGTGCCTTGATAATACGTGCTGAGCACACTCAATGTCTGATCTCACCAAAACGTGGCAACCAGACTTAGAGAACGGTAGTGTTGTTGGTAGAGATCCATGGCCAGGATCCCGGAGCCTAGTCATATTTGGGTTTATCTATTTTTGAAAGAAAAAGAGAGAGAGCATGAGCAAGAAAGGGGAAAGAGAGACAGATACAGAGAATCCTAAGCAGGCTCCACACTGTCAGTACAGAGTCCAAAGTAGGGCTCAAACTCACATATTAGGAGATCATGCCCTGAGCCAAAATCAAGAGTCAGATGCTTCACCAACTGAGCCACCCAGGAACCCCTGAAGAATTATGGTTTTAACCCACATCTGTTTGATGGCTAAGCCTGGCTCTCTGCCATTCGATTAATTACATGCTCCATGGCGGTGCTTTAAGCCTGTGGCTCCAGGAAACTATCGAGTTATGGCAAGGTGTCTGCAAACCCCTATGTGCACTTTATATAAGGCTGGGTATAGAACACAACCCATCTTTAAATATATTTAGTACCGATGTGCTTGATAAAATACAGACCCACTTCTAGAAATATACATTATCTGAACAGGTGAACTATTTTAGGTACCGCAGGTGCACACATTGGGCCTAATTTGGAAGTCAGATGGGAAATATTGGGTTCGTGGAGAGATGTGTCTACAGGTGGGTGAAATATATGGGGAGAAGAATTCCACCCCAGAGAAGAAGAGCTAGCTAGAAGGAACTAGGCAGGCCAAGCCCTGGAGGAATGCAATAGAAGCAGAAAAACAAGGTAGAAAATGTTGATGAGGCATTTAAGGCCATGTAGATGGTGGTTAAGAGCCCCCGGAATAATCTGAACTGAATCTCGGTTCTGCCACTTGCTTTGTGACCCTGGGAAATGAAGCTTGTTACAAAGAACCTTTTAGGATAGAATCTGTCACCCCATCATGTTGCCAAATCTGTGCCCAGGATCCAGTGCACCAAGGTCAAAGCTGAGGCTCTGTTATACCTCCAAGTTACCTTACCCCCTTGGACGTGCACCGGGATGGTTTGTGCACAAAGCGAGGTATGTATGAAGCATCTGGCCATCCTGCCCCAAGCCCTGTTGTGAGGTTTATGCAAGAAGGCAGAGTTCCGGAAACCTGACAAGGGATCAGTGTGATGCCAGTTTTTGAGTGGGTCTTTGGCCAAGTTCTGCTACTTCTCTCTCCCTGGGAGCGGTGATGCTCTGTATTTAAGCTTGATCTTAGACAACAGAGATAAAAGGAAGAGGTATCTGTGTAGTTAGACAAAGCTGCCACAAATCCTTCACCCCCTGCTCCATAAGAGAGGGCTGAAGGCCAGTCTTATGCAGACCGTGTATAAAATAAGAAGATTCAAAGTAAAGAACAGTCTAATAGCCATAAGGAGGGGCAGTTGGCGGGGTAAATTAGCATTTAAAAACCTAGAGGTGGCAGCAGTGGCACCTGTGTTGGCTCAGGTGGTTAAGCATCCAACTCTTGGTTTCGGCTCAGGTCATGATCTCACAGTTTCTGGGTTCAAGTCCCGCATCAAGCTCTGTGCTGACACCTCGCTCAGAGCCTGGAGCCTGCTTCAGATTCTGTGTCTCCCTCTCTCCCTGTCCCTTCCCTGTTCACACTCTGTCTCTCTCTCTCTCAAAAACTGAACAAATGTTAAAAGAAAATTGTTTTTAGCCTACAGGCAAATTAATATATAAAAAAGCAGAATATGCTTTTTTACATCTACAAATCAACAAACGAGCCTCTAAGTCTCTAAGGAAATGGTTTGTATCAGAAGAGCTCTGAATTAGGAAGCAAAGCAGGACAGTGTGCATTAGACCTTAGAAAAATCCCTACCTTATTATGATCAAAATAAGTTTTTATGAAGTTTCTGGTGCTTAAAGTGTTTCTTTAAAATTCATTTATGGAGCAGCTCTTTTCTTCAACAAAGTTGCCCTGGGAAGGTTAGTGTATTTAACCTTTAAAAACCAGATTACTTGAGGTGCCTGGCTGGCTCAGTCAGTACAGCAGATGACTCTTGCTCTTGGGGTCATGAGTTTGAGCCCCACACTGGGTATAGAGATTACTTAACAATAAAATCTTAAGAAAAAAAAAGAATCACAATACCTGTTCTTTTTCTTACTGCTCACCAAATGTGGAAGTACGCTTTCCCAAATTCTAAGTCCCCTTCACTGCCATTTGGGTTCTCAGGGAGGCAGGGACCCTCTAGCGATGAGGAGGATGGTGGGGGCAACCTACACATGTTGGAAAAAAATAGGGAGAATCCTTTTTTCTGCCTTCACCTGCCCACCAAGGGTGTCTTCTGAAAGAGTCTGAAATAGTGGAGACCCATTTTGAGATAAAGTAGTCAGCTTGGGTCATCCCAATCCTCTCCAGAATCAGATTTTAAATGACTCAGTCTTGGTGGATGTGGTTCGAAGGATGATCTATCCTGAGAGGAAGGCGTGGAGCCTGGGAATCTGGTCCCAAGGAGGCAAGGACAGGCTATGTCACAACAGAGCCAGGTTAGCCCCATACGTCTGTCATCCATCTGCCAGGGTGTAAGCGGAAGAGCTCATACAGTCAGGTCTAGGTCAGGCACAGAAATTTAAAAAAATAAAATAAAATAACACCACAGATGTTTCTTCCTGAGCCGCATGGTAGCTGGCAGACAGAACGGCGAGGTGCCACGAGAACATGCTTTACGCAAGCCTCCCCCACTACTCATAGATACAGATTGGTTCCTTAACCTCCCAGAAGCTCAGCTTTTCATCTGTGAAGTGAACCAAAAATATCTGTCATGGGGAAAATGCTCTGGGTGGCAAGTGAAAAAAAATCCATTTTTATGGACTGCATGTTTATATCCCCACACCACCCCCAAGACCAAAATTCATATGTTGAAATCCTACTCCCCAGTATGATGGTGGTTGGGAGGCAGGGCCTTGGGGAGATCATTTCAGGGGAAATGAGAGATTAGTGCCCTTATCAGAGTCACCAGGGTTGACTGCTGCTCTCTGCTAGATGCCTCAGGAGGGTACACAAAATCAGCAGTCAGCAGCCTGGAGGGGAGTTATCACCAGTAACAGACCATGTCACCACTCTGATCTCAGTTCTCCAGCCTCCAGAACCATGAGAAATACTCTTCCGTTGTTCAGAACCATCCAGTCTATGGCATTTCGTTACAGCATCCTGAACAGACTAAGACCCCCATCCTCAACCATCGTCAGGGAAAAGGAAGGTACTGGCTCATGAAACACAGTTCAAACATGACTGGATCCAAGGAGGCAAGCTGTGGAGAAATGTTTACCTTTTCATTCCATCTCTGCTCACCTCACCAGGTTACCTCATTCTCTCCTACTCTAGGCAACTTGGATTTTCAAAGCAGCTCCAAATTTATACCCATCTGGTGAAACAAACCTAAAGTCAAGAGGCTATTTTCTCTGCATCAGTTTCAGGAGGAAATTGCCAAGAAGAGCTCTTACAGGGCCCACGAGAACCTCACGAAATCTCTTAACCAGTCCCTGTGAAAAGGAAAGTGGTAGAGGTTCTTACCGCTGACCAGACTCTAGCCAGGAAACTGAGATGAACAGACTTATGGAAACCCTGTGAGGAGTAGGGCAGAGATTTCCCTAAGGAAAACTGGGAAGCTGTTATCAGTATCAGAGTAAGGCAAATAGGAAAACATGCTAAAGAAGGTGGCTCAGTCAGTTAAGCATCTGACTACAGCTCAGGTCATGATCTCGCACTTCATGGTTTCAAGCCCCACAGCTCAAAGCCTGGAGCTGCCTTCACATTCTGTATCTCCCTCTCTCTCTGTCCCTACCCTGCTTGCACTCTTTCTCTCTCTCTCTCTCTCAAAAATAAATAAACATTAAAAAAAATTTTTTAAATAGAAGGAAAATGTGCTAAGGAGAAAAAATCTATAGAGATAGCAAATGTCCACAGTATCTTTTTTTAAGTTTATTTATTTTGAGAGAGAGAGCAAGCAGGGCAAAGAGGGAGGGAGAAAGAGAATTCCAAGCAGGCTCTGCACCATCAGCATGGAACCCACTGTGGGGCTCAAACTAACGGACCATGAGGTCAGAACCTGAGAGGAAACCAAGAGTTGGAGGCTTAACCAACTGAGCCACCCAGGCGCCCCTACAGTATCTTTCTCAGGATGGAAACAGGAGGATGAAAATGATGTGAAAAATACTTTGTAAACCACAGAACTCTATTTTCTGTTCAGTTCATATGCAGTTTAATCTAGATTCAAAGACTGTAAAGATACACTGAGTGTGGTCATAAAGAGAAAGAATATTACAAGACAAGTTTTCAATTGCTTTGTGCCTGACTAGTGATGCAGCTTTTAGTTCTTAAGACATCTTGAGATGTGGAGTCTGAAGGATCACAATACTTGTTCAGGTATAACTGAGGAAGAATTCCTCCTGAAAGATGGTTGAAAAAGAAGGTGATTAATTATAGACTTTCTTCACAGAGGAAATTTACACAAAATACAAGAATGGTTATCGATGTGGTGTTGACTGTAGGGCACATAAACCCCTGAAGGTATTAGCCAGCCTTCCAATTTGGGACAGTGGTCCACGTCTATTCTCTACAAAGCCATAGAACTCATTCTCCTTAGGTTGCAAAGGTACCAATGCACTTTCTTCTTCCAGAAATTTTAGCTGGGTGTGCCACAGAAGGAACTTAAGAGAATCAAAAAATCCTGATTTCTCCCCCACTTCACCTGTAAGGCTTCTTGACCACTGTAACACTGTAAAGATTTTCCTGAGTCCTTGCCCAATGACTTACACAGTAGTACAAGACAGACCATTTCTTTAATTTTCGATTATTAAAAACCCATGGAATTACTGTTTTTCTAAATACATGAAAAGAGGGGCACCGGGGTAGCTCAGTCAGTTAAGCCTCCGACTTTGACTCGGGTCATGGTCTCATAGTTCATGGGTTTAAGTCCCACATCAGGCTCTGTGCTGACAGCTCAGAGCCTGGAGCCTGCTTCCAATTCTGTCTTTCTCTCTCTCTCTGTCCCTCCCCTTCTTGTGCTCTATCTATGTCTCAAAAATAAACACTGATTAAACAAATAAATAAATAAGATATGAAGAGTGACAGCACAGGATAGTTCACATTCTAAAATTCAGCTTTTCACATTTAATTAAAGGATATCTACTGCTTCAAGCCCTTCAGTTTTTCCTGAGATATGACCATGAGAATAAATATCCATCTCTCTCTCTCTCTCTCTCTCTCTCTCTCTCTCTCTCACACACACACACACACACACACACACACACACACACACTGTAAAACCATTAAAATCACCCCTTTTAACCAAGGGGCAGGTGCCTGGCTGGTTCAGTCGGTTAAGTATCTGAGTTAATCTTGCAGCTGGGGAGTTCTAGCTCCGCATCAGGATTTCTGCTGTTAGCCTGCTTAGGATCCTCTGTCTCCCATCCTGCCCCTCCCCTACTCACTTGCACTCTCTCTCAAAAATAAACATTTTTTTAAATGAGAAAAAAAGAAGCATTTTAATCAAGTAACATATTCAGACCCTTGATTTAAATTTTTTTATGTTTTATTTATTTTTGAGAGAGAGACAGAGAGACAGCAAGAACAGGGGAGGGCCAGAGAGAGAGGGAGATACAGAATCTGAAGCAGGCTCCAGGCTCTGAGCCATCAGCACAGAGCCCAACGTGGGGCTTGAACCCACAAACCGTGAGATCATGACCTGAGCTGAAGTCAGACTCTTAACCAACTGAGCCACCCAGGCGCCCCTTCAGACCCCTGATTTAAATTTAAAGTTTATAAAAGAAGAACTGAAAAATGCTAAAAGCTCCTTAAACTTAAATTCAAATACTACTCTACTAAGACAGTGGTTTAACCCACATTATGTCCCATAAAGCACAAGCTAATCAACAACTAGTGTCAGAGGTTTCCATAATCCTTTTTCAATAATTGATGGGAATCAAAGATAAAATTTGGTACAATAAAGGTAACTTAAATATATATATATATATCAACCAATTGACCTAACTGACATTTACACAATTGCCTCAAGACCTGCAAAATAAAATTATTTCCAAGTGCACTTGGACCATTTACCAAGTTTGATCATTCTGAATTATAAAACACGTCTCAACAAATTTAAAAGGATTATTGTGGTGCCTGGGTAGCTCAGTTGGTTAAGTGTCTGACCCTTGATTTTGGCTTAGATCATGATCCCAGGGTTGTGGGTTTGAACCCCACATCAGGCTCTGAGCTGACAGTGCAGAACCTGCTTGGGATTCTCTCTCTCCCTCTCTCTCTGCCCCTCCTCTGTTCCTTTTCTCTTTCTCTCTCTCTCTCCCTCTCTCTCTCTCTCAAAATAAATGAATAAACTCAAAAAGTATATAAATAAATTTAAAAGGATTGAAATTTTACAGAGTATGTTCTCCTACACAACAGAATTTAACTAAAACTCACTTTTTAAAATCTGAGATTCTGGTAATTTCAGGATACAAGGTTAATACACAAAAGTGAATTGTTTTCTTGCACCCCAGTGATGAACAACTGGAATTTGCAGTTAAAAACCAAATTATCGGGGCACCTGGGTGGCTCAGTTGGTTAAGCGTCCAACTTCAGCTCAGGTCGTGATCTCATGGTTCATGGGTTCGAGCCCCGTGTTGGGCTCTGTGCTGGCAGCTAGCTCAGAGCCTGGAGCCTGCTTCTGATTCTGTGTCTCCCTCTCTCTCTGACCCTCCCCTGCTCGCGCTGTTTCTCTCTCTCTCTCTCTCAGAAATAAATAAAACCTTAAAAAATTTTTTTAAATAAAAACAAATTATCATTTACAACAGCACCTAAAAATGAAATACTTAAGTCTCATAAGATACGTCCATGATCTCTATGGAGAAAACTACCAAAATCTAATTAGAGCAATTAGTGAAGATCTAAATATATGGAGAGAGATTCTATGTGCATGGATTGGAAAAACCAATATTGTTAAGATGTTAGTTCTTTCCCACTTGATCTATACACACAATTTCAATCAAAATCTTAGCCATTTATTTTGTGAAAACCAACAAACTGATTCTAAAATCTCCATGGAAAGGCAAAAGACCAAAAAAAAAAAAAAAATAGCTAACACATTACCATAGAATAAAAAACAAAGTTGAAGAAGAGACATAAGCCAACTTCAAGCCTTACTATAAAGCTAACATAATCAGGACAGAATGGTATTGGCTAAGGAACAGACACATTTATCAATGGAACAAAAGAGAGAGCCCAGAAATAAATCCAAAGTCAACTACTTGTTGGCAAAGGAGCAAAAGCAAGTCCACAGAGAAAGAATAGTCTTTAATAAATAGTACCAGAACCATTGGATAGCTACATGCAAATATAAATAATCTAGATATAGACTTTATACCTTTCATAAAAATGAATGAAAAATGGATCATACACCTATATGTAAAATACAAAATTATAATATTCATAAAAGATAACATAAGAGAAAATCTAGGTGAGCTTGGGTTTGGTGACTTTCAGACAAACACATAAGTTTGATGCAGGATAGAAAAAAATATTAAGAAAGAAATCTTTAAGATTATAATTTTCTACTCTGTGAATGACACTGTTAAGAGAATTAAAAGACAGGGCACTGACAAGGAGAAAATATTTGAAAACCACGTATCTGATAAAGGACCTGTACCTAAAATATATAAACACTCCGAAAACTCAATGACCAGAGGAGGGGGGGAAAAAGACAATTAAAAAATGGACAGAGATCTGAATGAGTATCTCAGCAAAGAGGATACATAGATGGCAGGGGTGCCTGGATGGTTCACTCAGTTAATCCGACTTTGGCTCAGGTCATGATCTCATGGTCTGTGGGTTCAAGCTACATGTCAGGCTCTGTGCTGATAGCTCAGAGCCTAAAGCCTGCTTCAGATTCTGTGTCTCTCTCTATCTCTGCCCCTCCCCGACTCATGCTCTGTCTCTGTCTCAAAAATAAATATACATTAAAAGAAAACGTTAAAAAAAAAAAGAGGATATACAAATGGCAAACAAGCATATAAAAATGGAGGTCCCAATCACATGCTGTTAGGGAACACCAAATTAAAGCAGCAATGAGATACGACAACATTCCTATTGGAATGCCTAAAATAAAAAACTGACAACACCAAGTGCTGACAAGGATGTAGAGCAATGAGAATCCTCATAGCTGGTGACAAAGCAAAATGATACAGCCATATTAGCAGTTTTTTCAAAACTAAGCATAGTCTTACCAAATGATCCAACAGTCACACTCCTGGATATTTACCCAGCTGATGGGAAAACATATCCACACAAACACTTGCCCAGGAAATGTTTATAGTAGCTTTATTCATAATTAGAAAAAAAAAAAAAAAACAGGAAGAAACCAAGACATCTTTTGAAAAGTGAATGGATAAATAGACTGGTACATACAACGCAATATTATAAATCAAAAGAAGAAATGTGCTATCAACCCATGAGAAATAAGGAGGAAGCTTAAATGTTTATTACTAAAAGAAAGAAGCCTGTCTGAAAAATCAACATATTGTATGATTCTAACATCTAGGAAAGGCAACTTATGGAGACAAGACAAAAATCAGTGATTGGCAGGGGTTGAGATGGGGAGAGGGTAGTAAACAAAGCACAAAGGATTTTTAGGGCACTGAAACTATTCTGTATGATACTCTCATGGTGGATACACCACATTAAGCATTTGTCAAAACCCACAAAACTATGCAAAATAAACAGTGAACCCTAATGTAAACTATGGATTTTAGTTAATGCATCAATGTTGGTTCATCAACTGTACCACATGATAATACAACATGTTAATAAAAGAGGAAACAGTGAGCGAGGGAGAGAGGGGGTATCAAGAACTCTCTATACTATCTGCCCAATTGTCTATAAACCTAAAATTATTCTAAAAGTAGTCAGTTTAAAAAAAACACTTCCAAAAATTAGTCAAGAAAATAAGAGAAATTAGAAAATATTCTGAACTAAATAAAGAGAAATTTTAAAATATTCTGAACTGAATGAAAATTAAAACACAAATTTCAAAATTTGCAACATTCAGGGCATCTAGGTGGCTCAGTCAGTTGAGTGTCCAACTTTGGCTCAGGTCATGATCTCACGGTTTATGGGTTCAAGCCCCACGTCAGGCTCTGTGCTGACAGCTAGCTCAGAGCCTGGAGTCTGTCTTCAGATTCTGTATCCCTCTCTCTCTGACCCTCCCCTGCTCATGCTGTCTCTATCTCTCTCTCAAAAATAAATAAAACATTAAAAAAAATTGCAAGATTCAACCAAAGCAGTACTCAGAGGGAAATCTATAGCTTTAATCCTTATTCAAGAAAGAAAAAAACATTGTCTAAAATCAATTATCTAAGCTTCTATCTTAAGAAGCTGGAAGGGCCAGGGCACCTGGATGACTCAGTCAGTTAAGCATCCAACTCTTGGTTTTGACTCAGATTATGATCTCATAGTTCATGAGTTCAAGCTCCACATCAGTCTCTGTGTTGACAGTGCCATGCCTGCGTGGGATTTTCTGTCTCTCTTTCTATCTTCCTGTTCCCAGCTCACTTGCTCTATGTCAAAATAAATAAACTTTAAAAAAATTTTTTTGAACTGGAAGGGCTAATTAAACACAAATTAAGTAGAAAGCAAATATAACAATGATACAAGCAAAAATCAAGGAAATACTGAAAAAAAATCAATGAAATCAAAAATTATTTTTTGAAAAGATAAACCTCTAGATAGACTGCCCAAAAACAAAACAGGAGACACCACTATGGATCCTACAGAATGATACAGACAATAAGGGATTGCATTACAAATAATGGCATATGAATAAATTTGTCAAAATAGATGAAATAAGCAAATTCCGTGAAAGACTTCAAACATACACAAAAGAAACTGAGAATCTACACAGGTCATGTCTATTAAAGAAACTGTATTCAGTTATTCAATAAAACTGAATAAATTAAAACCATCCCAAACAGATAACCCCAGACCCAGGTCTTCAGGAAAGATGATCCCAGTGGCAGACAGACCACCTCCAAATAACAGCAACTGAATATGAATCCAGTGGGGCTCCTTCCTTCCAGGTCTTCTCTTCACAAAATAAGTAAATTCCAAACTATGAAACTCAGGAGAGCAAAGGGTAAGCCTACTGTAAATGTAGACATGAATCAGAGAACAGAATGTATTGGTACAGCCTAGGTTATATATTCATTTCACAACATCCCCACTCCTTCACCACCCCCAACCCTGTACCTGTGTGTCTCTCTCATTAAATAGCTATTGCTTATTGATTTTTCTCTTAGAGCTTAATGGTTGTAGCAAGAAATATCTAGGAACTGCTTCAGTAGATCATCTTTGAGACTCCTTCCTTTCTCCTCTCCCTCCCTGCAGTAACTCCTTACTATCAGCCTACTACGTGCCAGGGAATGAGGTAACCAAAACTAAACATGGCATTTGTCCTCATAGGGTATATGATCTAGGTTCTAAGTCACCACAAACCGAATGAAACAAGAATAACTAGTACCCAAATTAATCTATATGCTCACTACCACTGCCCCTATTGTATAGTTAACGTGACTGAGATTGGACAGAATCAGTAACAGTAAGTTACTGAGGTATGTAGAGCCAGAAAGGACAAAGGCTAGAATCTGAGCCTACGTTTGTCCTACTTGAAAGCCTGATGCCATTTCCACTCTGCTGTCCCACTAAATTAAGAAAAAGCTTAAATTGATTCTGATTATGTATTATATCTCACTAGCAGAGTAATTTATCTGTATTTAAGAAGACTAACACTGCTGTATTATATTCACTGCTTGTCTGTTATGTTTTTGAAGGGCTGGTTTCAAAGTTTTTATCAGAATACATTGAAAATTCTGGGCAACTGTGTGAAATGCAAAAATCCTTAAAATACTTTTCCCACTCAACTTTGAGGTAGAAATAAACTTCATTTAATAGAGAGCGTCCTTGAGGGGTGCCTTACCGTCTCATTTGGTTAAGCGTTGGACTCTTGGTCCTGGCTCTGGTAATACTCTCACAGTTCCTTAGACTGAGCCCCAAGTCAGGATCCGCACTGTCACCTTGATTCTCTCTTCCTCTCTCTCTGCCCCTCACCCATTCATGCTCACTCGCTCTCAAAATAAATAAACTTTAAAAAAATACAGTGTCCTTGACCTCACCCAGAAGTTCAACAAGCAGATGTCTCTGCAGAGGTTTTGACGTGGGCTATTAGAAGTTTGGTTGTGTTTGAGGCTGGAGGTAGTAAGGTATGAGTATATTTAGGCTATAAAAGTCAAGTCTTAATACAAATCTCCACGCTGCAAAGGAAACTCCCAAAAGAATTTCTTCAAAAAAAAATGTTGGGGGGTGATGGGCATGGAGGAGGGCACTTGTTGGGATGAGCACTGGGTGTTATATGGAAACCAACTTGACAATAAACTATTTTTAAAAATGTTTATTTTTGAGAGAGGGAGTTTGAGCAGGGGAGAGACAGAGGCTAAGGCAGAGAGAGAGAAACCTAAGCAGGCTCCACACTGTCAGCATGGAGCCCGAAGCAGGACTTGAACACACAAACCATGAGATCATGACCTGAGCCAAAATCAAGAGTCAGATGCTGAACCAACTGAGCCACCCAGGAGCCCCAATTTTCAAGTAGGCTTCTCTCCTAGTGCGGAATCCAACACAGGGCTTGAACTCACAACCTTGAGATCAAGACCCGAGCTAAGATCGGAGCGCCTGGGTGGCTTAGTTGGTTGAGTGTCCAACTTTCACTTAGGTCATGATCTCACGGTTCGTGGGTTCGAGCCCCGCGTCGGGCTCTGTGCTGACTGCCAGCTCAGAGCCTAGAGCCTGTTTCAGAGTCTGTGTCTCCCTCTCTCTCTGACCCTCCCCTGCTCATGCTGTCTCTCTCTCTCTCCTAGAAATAAATAAAACATTAAAAAAAAAAAAAGACCTGAGCTAAGATCAAGAGTAGGACAATTAACCAAATAAGCCACCCAGATGCTCCCATTTTTTTTAATTATTTTTTTTATTTTTACCAAGTGAATTTCTGATGTCAGGTCATAAGGTTAATAGACATACACCAACAGTGATACATTCTCTCTCACCGGTAATTCTGATTAATACCCTCTGTGTGTGTGATGTCAGCAGGTGCTCTGCAGACAGAGGTAACCAAGCTTGGGGTATCAAGTCCACGATCCTGATCTGACTTTAGCAATATGGCCTGACTCTCCATTTCTGTGGGTCATCTTCTGCCATGGATCCCTTCCCCTACACACCGACACTTCAACCACAGCAGAAAGCAAACCACTTTTTAAATATTCCTCTAAGCCTCCAAACACTCTCTGTATAAACAATCTATCATTCTCCACCTTCTAATAGCCCATAAGTCTCAATCACCCACTCCTCTGTAAAATCTCATCCCTGTGGAAACTGATCCCTCCTTTGACTTAGTTTTCAGAGAATGTGTACAACTGTCTGGTGCCCTGCTCATCATTTGTCCTGGTCAAGGTGCAGGGTGTGGGGGAAGGAGCCTGGTAACTGTGTCCTCACTCTTTTTTTTTTTTAAATGTTTTATTTATTTCTAGGAGAGAGAGAGAGACAGCATGAGCAGGGGAGGGTCAGAGAGAGAGGGAGTCACAGACTGAAACAGGCTCCAGGCTCTGAGCTGGCAGTCAGCACAGAGTCTGACGTGGGGCTCGAACCCACGAACCGTGAGATCATGACCTAAGCGAAAGTCGGACGCTTAACCGACTAAGCCACCCAGGCGCCCCTGTCCTCACTCTTTAGACAACTAGGGCCTAGCTCAGTGATGACCCAATGCAGGCACTGAATGCATAGCAAATACAAGAATTAAGACACATGGAAAGGAAATCCAGCCAAGAACCCAACTCCACAAGTTTGCATGTCAACAGCACAGGAGTCCTCAGCCCCACATTCCCAATCCACCACCAAGGTTGTTGCTCTGTAGGGCCATGTGTTCCATATTCTAAATTACCTTAAATTGTTGATGTAATTCTCAATTTGAGTTTCCAATTTGGAGCGAGACCCTTAAGGTATTTTTCATTATTGTTTGAAAACCCTTTTAATCATTTTTTTAATACCCGTCAGAAGCTTGAAATTGAAATGTTATGACCAGACTGCCCCGAGTTTTCTGGGCTACATTTGTACAAGGGAGGGTCCCCTCAGATCTGTACTATAACTATACTGATCATTCATTTTCCTTGAGGAATGTGTATTTTATTAGAAGCAGCATTATGAAACCAATAACACGGATAAAAGAATATGCCCAGATTGATGGTTACCAGAGGGGAGGTGGGTGGGGAGGGATGGCTGAAGTAGGTAAGCAGGATTAAAGAGCACACTTGCAGTGATGAGCACTGAGTAATATATAGAAATATTGAAACACTGGGGTGCCTGAGTGGCTCAGTTGGTTGAATGTCCACCTCTTGGTGTTGGCCCAGGTCATGATCTCAGAGTCATGGTATTGAGCCCCGCGTCAGGCACTATGCAGACAGCACTGAGCCTGCTTGGGATTCTGTGTCTCCCTCGCTCCCTGCCTCTCCTCCTCCCTCTCTCTCTCTCTCTCTCAAGAATAAACATTTTAAATAAATACATACATACATAAAATATACTAAAGACAATGGGGCTCCATGGTGGCTCAGACTGTTAAGCATCTGACTCAGTTTCGGTTCAGGTCATGATCTCACAGTTCATCAGCTGAAGTCCCACATGAGGCTCTATCCTAACAGTGCACAGCCTGCTTGGAATTCTTTCTCCCTCTCTCTCTCTGCCCCTCCCCAATTTGTGTTGTTTCTCTCAAAAAAAAAAAAAATACATACATACATACATATATATGAGACAAATACATACATACATACATATACACATATGAGACAAATTCATGTTTATGAATAAAGAAAGTCTCTCCCAATCTCTGCTTCCAAGGACACAAAGTGACAGATGAAGATAGGAACTGGCCTTCCCCAAAGCCCTTCTCTCCTCCTCTGCTATAGGGGGCCTCCTGCTATTTGGAGTTGAGACACATTCACCTATCCCCACACCTGCATTGTGTCTGCCAGTGTTTTTCTGATGATGCCTCAAAGAGACTGCCCCCTGCTCCAGCTCTGGGTGGATTTGGCCTCCAGGACCACACAGATCATTTCTGCTCTCTCAGAGGCTTCAACCCCTCATCCTTCTCCAGTTTCCCAAGCATTACAAATCCAGTTATGGGGCACCTGGGTGACTCAGCCAGTTAAGCATCCAACTCTGACTTTCAGCTCAGGTCATGATCTCGTGGTTCATGGGTTCAAGCCCCACATCAGGCTCTATGCTGTCAGTGCAGAGCCTGCTTGGGATTCTCTCTCCCTCTCTCTCTGTGCTCCTCTCTCTGTGCCCCACTCATGCCACCTCGGTCTCTCTCAAAATAAATAAATAAACTTAAAGAAAAAACTGAAAGCCAGCCACAGTGATTATCATCAAGGTAAACAGGAAGGGAATGCTTCAAGATAACCACCTGTCACCTGACGGGAATGTTCAGGAGAGCAGATCTGCAGGCCTTCAGGGTCCCAAGCAGGGCCCTCTGCCTTGCGATCCTAGGACACAAACACCCCAGCAGTTTAAGAGCCCCGACTCCTATTTGCCCCACTGTCCCTAAGGTATACCCCCCCCCCCCCCCGATATAGGCTCCAGAGTGGCAACCCTGGCTGTCCGCACTCCAGGCCTCTCTGCCACACTCAGCCTCACTGCCTCATGAGGTCCCAGTCATGTTCTGGTGGTTCTAGGGTCCCCCATACAGACCAGATGTGCTCCGGTGTAGAATCAGCATCTGACCTAAGGCAGACCCCCTTAGTGGTAGTGCTGGAAGTTTCCACAGCTCACCACACCAACTGCACGTGACCTGCTTGACTGGAAGTAGATGCTTAGGGCTCCAGACACCATACAGCCAGCGTGTGTAAGCCATAGCTCCATCTCAGATGAAACGGCCATTTAAGGAGCATGAGATAGAATGAAAAGGGTGGGGCATCTGGGTGGTTCAGCGGGTTGAGCATCCGACTTCGGTTCAGGTCATGATCTCACAGTTTATTCACATCCCCTGTTTCCCTCTCTCTCTCTGCTCCTCCCCTGGCCACACTATCTCTCAAAAATAAATCCCTTTTTTAAAAAAAAGAGCATTTATAATGTCACATTTTAAGCCCAGGAGTGAAAGCCCAGAAAGAATTTGTGTCCACTTACACAACCTATCACACAAACAAAGGTTTGTGCCTGTAAAGGTGACCTTGTTTTCATCCTCGAGTCCGTAAGTAAATAGATGGAAATTATTCTTGCATTTTACTCAGCAGCAGGTTTTCTAAAAAAATTTCCATGAGACATGAAATTCGTGAGCTTGCAGATCGGAGAGAAATGGGAAATTCTCTTTGCAAAATTGTAAGCCTCACTTAACCTTTAGGTCCAAAATTAGGCATGGAAACGCAAATGGAGGAAATTCCTCATTCATGGTCTGCTTTGGTATTTCCTATTATTATTGCCCTTCTGAAAGCTGACGCTCCAAGCTCATGCCTTCAGGTAACTCATTCAATGACTCCTTTAAGAAATTCAGGAGTAATCACGGCCAGTGGGAAATTTTAAGTCTCTGAAGTACAGGGATCATCCATCATCTCTTCCTATTTCCAATCTGTATTTGGTAATACAACTGAGCATTATAGTAGGCTCATCTGATCCTCATTTCATTCAGATTTCTTACCAATTAACTGCGTACTAGGCAAGGCACTAAGAGTTTAGATACAAGAAAATGGGAATGGGGGAGGGAGGGTGGGAGGGCAGAAATGAACCTGCCTTCTTGTCTTGTATCTTTCCATTCAGTGGGATGTAACCCAGCAGCATTTGCAAGAAATAAAGTTCAAGTACTTCATTTTCAAAATTAAGGTGAATTTTACATTTTAAACCACCACCACTGGAGCTACTTTTAATTTCCAGACTCTGTGTCCTCTGAAGAAGGTTTCAAAGTGACGGACTTTCTTCTTTTTCCTGTTGAAGTGTCACCAAGTTATTTTTAATTCTGATAGTGTCCTCAAGCTCCTTCTGAGGACATTAATTTCTTTGGGCAGTTGGGGAAAAAAAAAAAAACCTCTGAATCAATTTCCTCTTACACAGAACCAGTCTCTCACTCAGCTTATACTTCAAAGGAAGCTTGCTTCACCACCCAGAGCTGGGGCATTGAGAAGCCAAGCTGAAAACACATGCCAGTGCCACTGCCCCTAACATTTTTTTCTTTTAAAATCCACAAAGGCTGGTCCTCCACACATTTGAAACAATTCAAGTCCACTTTTAGTCTCTGGTCCATCTGTCATTTCAAATGCTCTTCTTGGTTTTCTGCTCTATTTAACTGCATGCGTTGGGAGGAATTTTCTGTTGTGCAGGGTTTTTTTTAATTGACAACTCATGGTATTTGTGTCCTTGCGAACGTTTTCATTTTAATAGTCTACCTTTAAATTCTGCCCTCCCCTCCACTCCCACTCCTACAGACACCATAGCCTTTAAAATTCACACACCGGGGCACCTGGGTGGCTCAGTCAGTTAAGCGTGGGACTTCGGCTCAGGTCATGATCTCACAGTTTGTGGGTTCAAGCCCCATGTCAGGTTCTGTGCTGACAGCTCAGAGGCTGGAGCTTGCTTCAGATTCTGTGTCTCCCTCTCTTACTGCCCCTTCCTCACTTGTGCTCTGTCTCTCTCTCTCAAAAATGAATAAGAATTATAAATTAATCAATCAATCAATAAAATCCACACAAGACTAATTCTATTGATGAGATTTTAAACAATACATTAAGAGGGATTTTGGAAGAGTGCGCCTATTCTCAAGGCAGATGCCATCAACTCAGAAGCTTAGAGCAAATGAATTTTACCTAGTTTCGCTAATCAGTTTAAAATCTCAATAAAAATTCCCTCAGACTCTCACAGGAGACAAACATCAGCTAGGAAGTTTAATAATTTTTCCCAAAAAACAAATAGAAGCTCCAATAAGTCTCCGGCAAAATTCTGGAAGTTGTAGATATTATCCCTAAAATCGTATCTTGAGGAATGCGAAGGAAAACTAATTCCCATTCACCACCAGACCATATTCAAAAGAAACCCCATGTTACTGTGGACCAAGTTAGAGAACTGTATTTTGTCTACTAATTTTTTTTACTGCTTGCTTTAGCAAGTGTTAAACGCAGCTTATTTTCCATCGTGGAGGTGGATACTCAATACTGCTTTCTTTGTTTTCCCTGAAATAGCTTCATCTGTACTTACCATTCAACTTACTAGTTATTAATAGTGACTGAGTATCTGCTGTGGGTCAGACACTGTGCCAGACAATGAGGACAGAATGATTAACAGATTTTAGACCTGCTTTCAAGGGGTCTAGAAGACAAATTTAAGTAGTAGAGTCTTATATGTGATTTTCCGCTGACATGCATTCCTTTTGCAGGGAGGAGACAATGGTCAGGGACAGAGAGCGAAGTAAGCTTAGGCTGAAACTTTAGATACTGGGTGTTATTCAGGTGTGTTGTGGGACTGTAAAAGGTAAGGCTCTTTTGAATCCACACTGAATCAGGTTCTAAAAAGGTTGTGGGGTTTTTTTTAATGTTTTATTTATTTTTGAGAGAGACCATGAGAAAGGGGGCTTGGGGGGAGAAAGAGGATCTGAAGTAGGCTCTGCACTGACAGCAAAGAGCTCAATGTGGGGCTCGAACTCATGAACGGTGTGACCATGACCTGAGCTGAAGTCAGATGCTCAAACAACGAGCCATTCAGGCACCCCTAAAAAGAGAATGAATATCAATAGGACAGGCAGATGGGAAGTTACTCCACAGTAAAGAATTTTTGCAAATAAATGAGAGGCAACATCATCAAGCCAATTAACCACAACCCACATGTTTATCCTTGGTTGTATAGCAGGGGGAGTTCTGTTCTCTTCAAACCTCTGGGGCTTACCTGATTGGAATATTCTAGTTAAGTGCGTGCTACCCAGGGCAAAAAAGAGAAGAACTGGAAGAAGACAGTGCCTGAGGGAGCAGAGAAGCTATTACAACTGTTTTGGATTTTATATATAAAAATCCAAGACTGTTGTAATATATATATATATATACACACACACACATATATGGTATGTCGAGGGCCAGTCCTATCAATTGTAACAAAGTTGCCTCTTAATCCTAGGGAAATCACAGAAAAGTCACTCTGAATAAGCAATGCTCACCATGCATGATCTTATAGCCTATAAGATAGCAGGCAGTGGATAAAAGCAGAAATGTAAATATTATCTGAAAATAGACATTCCTAGCACTACATAATTTATGTAACAAACATTTATATAGCACTTACTTTCCAAGCACTGTTTTTAAAACTTTAAAAGTACTAACTTATTTTGGAGCCTGAGTGGCTCAATCGGTTGAGCGTCCAACTCTTGATTTGGGCTCAGGTCATGATCCCAGGGTCGTGGGATTGAGACCCTCATTGGGCTGCACACGGAGCATGGAACTTGCTTAGGAATTTCACTCTCTCCCCCTGCCGCTCCCCCTCACTTGTACACATTCTCTCTAAAATAAAAATCTAAAAAACAACACTAACTTACTGATCTTTGTGGCTACTGTATGAGGTAGGTGCCATTATCTCCATGATACAGAGGAGTAAACTCAGGCACAGAGAAGTTAATTACATTTCCAAGTTCAAGGAGCTGGTCAATGGTAGATCCAGAATTGAAACCCAAGCAGGTTGGCTCTGAAGCTCATATGCTTCACAGCTACACCATTCCACCTCCTAGGGTGTCAGTTAGGAGTGTGACTAGAAGGGAAATCTGATAGTGTCCTCGTAGCACTGCCCAGAAAAGATGCTCTAACTCAAAGGGAAGAGCAGCAATAACACCAATACCACCACGCACAAAGTGCTCTCCATACCAGCACCATGTAAATGTTCATGCTTACATAGACTCTACATATAGGAAGATTGCAGAAAATACACCAATGCGCTTTGGCTGAGGTTCACGCATGTGGCAGCAGACACTGTATTTTGACTTCACCCCTATTTCAGGCCCCTGGAAGTTGCCTTTTCCACTACAGAGATTGGAAAACTCCAACAGCATTCCAGAATCCCCTGCAGCTATGGTGCAAGCATGGGACCTAGGTTTTTACAAAGAGACATGCCTTTACAAAATTTCAGTGTAGGAGGGTCGCCTAGGTGGCTCAGTGAGTTAAGTGTCCAACTTCGGCTCAAGTTATAAATCTCGTGGTTTGTGAGTTTGAGCCCCATATCAGGCTCTCTGCTCTCCACACAGAGCCTGCTTCAGACTCTCTGTCCCCTCCTCTCTCTGCCCCTCTGCTGCTCACTCTCTTTCTCTCTCAAAAATAAAATATATTTTTTAAAAAATTTCAACAAAGGAATGAACAATGTGATCCTGTGCCCCAGAGTGGGAGTTCAGATTTCCTGTCAAGGCTTCAGGTGGCCAAGTTCCCCTGGGGCAGCTATAGTGGAGCAATGGTTTTCTTGTTAAAGCAGCATCCATGTTTGGGGCTGTTTCTTTTGGCTGTGTGCTTCTTAGCTTCCAGGATTCCTGGACTATTGTTCCCAAGGCAGATTCTCTGGGCCTCCTGGAAATTCTGGGAGCTTTCTAACATCCTTTAATAAAAATTCTTCCTGTTTAACCTAGCTGGAGTGGATTCTACTCATTGAAGCTAATTAGCTTTACTTCTATAATCTAATACAGACATCCATATAAGTATATGTAGCAGCTAATACATCCAATCCCAAGATTTCACAAAAATCATTACTTTGCCTGAAGCTCAAGTTAAACAAAACAAAACAAAACAAAACAAAACAAAACAAAACAAAACAAAACAAAAAGTAGTCGACTTTATGACTATATTTTAGAATGGAGGATGAAGCACACAAACTTTGGAGACAAACTGCTTGGGTTTCAATCCTGGGTCTATTGACTGGCTCCTTGAACCTGGAAAATTTTAATTAACTTCCACATGAATTACTAGAATAGAAAAAAGGATATTCATGCCTCATATTCCTCAGTAATAGAAAGTATCATTTCCACAATTCTACCTGTAAACCTGCTGACATGTGACAGAGAGGTGTGATCGCCTGCCCAATGTCACATCCTAAGTGAACATGAACCCAGGTCTGTGTCTCTTAATGACACATATTTGCAGCATCATGCTCCTCTGGAGTTAGAGTCACCCAATACAGCTGGTCACATTGTCAGGAGGGTTTACAGCTCCATCACCAAGACTTTGATTCATTTTCAGAGGATATCGATAATCACTGAGGACACTGGGCAAAATACATGTTTCTGAACCTGCAGAAACTGGAAGCAGCTCCAGGTCTGTGGAACCTCACCAAGTTAACTGTGGGGGTTCCCCTCTGACAGCTAATTGGCCTCTGAAAGAGGCAGCTAGGTGCTGACCACCATCTGTGACCCCTATTTATTAACCAGGAGTGGAGATGGAGTGCCTCTTAGTTACCTCCAGTTTCCCCTAAAATACCATTTTGAATACAGGTGTTCCTTCAACAACAATAGACAGCCTAGGAAAGTCTCTCAGCATTTCTCAGAGGATGCTTCCACTAGTTCTTGAAGGACTAGCAGTCTTTCCCAGAATGGAAGAAAATAAAAATCAAGAATCACACAGAGTAAAGGCATAGCTCACGGGGAAAATATTAAATAGAGAAACATTGGGCGCCTGGATGACTCAGTTGGTTAAGCATCCAACTTCAGCTCATGATCTCACCGTTCATGGATTCGAGCCCTGTGTCAGGCTCTGTGCTGACAGCTCAGAGCCTGGAGCCTGCTTTGGTTCTGTGTCTCCCTCTCTCTCCGCCCTTCCCCTGCCAGCACGTGCTCTCTCTCTCTCTCTTGCTCTCTCTAAACATTTATTTAATGTTTAAATAAACAGTAGAAAAATTTTTAAATAGCAAAGCATAGCTGAAACATGAAACAGGCTGGTTGAACAACATAAGAGAAGTCTGGCAAGTAATGGAAGTGAATCTATGAGGGCCTCACACCCCATGCTGGCACAGATCCCATGTAGGGATTATCTGAAGGGTTTTATCTGTGTACATGACCAACTCTCCATTGCAAAAGATGGCTTCAGGGTGCCTGAGGCTCAGTTGGTTAAGCCTCTGATTCTTGATGTCAGTTCAGGTCATGATCGTACAGTCTGTGAGTTCGAGTCCTGAGTTGGACTCTGTGCTGACAGCACAAAGCCTGCTTGGGATATTCTCTCTTTCTCTCCCTCTCCACTGCCCTCCCCCATGTCAAAAAGAAATAAATAAACTTTAAAAAAAGAGGAGGCACCTGGGTGGCTCAGTCAGTTAAGCCACTGACTTGGGCTCAGGTCATGATCTCATGGTTCATGGGTTCAAGCCCCACGTCAGGCTCTGTGCTGACAGCTCAGAGCCTGGAGCCTGTTTCAGATTCTGTGTCTCACTGTCTCTCTGACCCTCCCCTGCTCATGCTGTCTCTCTCTCTCAGAAATAAATAAAAACATTAAAAAAAAAAGATGGCTGCTGAGACATGATGCCCCAGAGATGGGAAGCAGGTGAGACCTGCAGGAAGCCCAGTTAGGAGATAATCATCAGAGTCTGGGGTTGAGATCCTGACAGCCTGAAATACAGGCGTGAGAAGGGGATCAAGAAAAACGAGTATATACACACCCCATTAAGGAAGTAAAGCATCACCAGATTGCTGTTGTACTAAACTTACCAGGGTGCCTGAGTGCCTCAGTCGGTTAAGCTTACAGCTCAGGTCATGATCTTATAATTCACGAGTTCGAGCCTCACATGGGGCTCTGCACTGATAGCACTCAGCCTGCTTAGGATTCTCTCTCTCTCCCTCTCTCTCTGCCCCTCCCCTGCCCATGCACTCTCTCTCAAAATAAACGAACATTTAAAAAATTACATTAAGTAGAATAAAATTAAGAATTCGAAAGATGTCGGCATAAGTAGTTTTGAGAGGCAAGTCACTAGGTTATCCACTACCATCAAAAGATGAAGCAGCTGCCTACCAACTCTTTTACTCAGGGTGGTGTCAGTGACATGGAATCTCAGAGAAGCAAGAGCGAGGCAGAATCCAAAGGAGAGCAAATACGAGCTGGCAAGGGCTTCGCCACAGACAAAGCAGCCTCAGGGTCTTCCATGCCATTCCCAGACAGGCTGCACGAATCCCCTGAATTCGCAAACAGTCTGCAAGTAGGAGCAGAAAGGTAAGCCATTCATTTGCTGGCTCTTCCTCTCCTAGCTCTCTTTGGTGGACATCCATTCTGCTATGCATTAAATGTCCCACACTCCAGACTGTTGCCTGGCCCCTCTAGCAGCTCCAGGAAGGCAGAGCCTCTGACATCACTCTTGTCAGTGAGAGCTGTGTGCCAGGGACCCAGAACTGTATGCATCAGAAGCAACGCCAGCCTGGGCTTTCATCCCCCCAAACAGCGTCAACAGACACCCGGGCAGCTCTGGCTGCAAATCTGAGGTCCACGGGGTAGACAGGGCTAAGCTGACCTGGAATAGTCAATCAATAGGACTGGAGGCCATATGTAGCCATAAAATTTTTATGTGGCCATAAACTTTCTGTAAAAATCCCAATTTCTTCTCTATTGTATGAGCTCAAAGTTGAGTTTCTGCCCAAGTCTGTCTTCCAGAAAGGGGGAAATCCTTCATGTAATATTCAGAAGTTTATTTAATAGTTATCTTCATTTTTAATGTTTATTTATTTTTGAGAGAGAGAGAAAGAGAGCGGGGGAGGGGGAGAGAGAGGGAGACAGAGGATCTCAAGCAGACTGACAGCACTGAGCCCCATGTGGGGCTCAAACTCACAAATGTGAGATCATGACCTGAGCTGAAGTCAGACACAACTGACTGAGCCAGGACCCCCTCAGTTTTCTTTTATTTTTAATAAGTTTTTTATTTTTTAAAAATGTTTTTATTTATTTTTGGGAGAGAGACAGTGCATGAATAGGGGAGGAGCACAGAGAGAGGGAGACATAGATTCTGAATCAGGCTCCAGGCTCTGAACTGTCAGCACAGAGCCTGATGCAGGGCTTGAACTCATAGACCGCAAGATCATGACCTGAGCCGAAGCCAGACACTTAACCAACTGAGCCACCCAGGTGCCCCTCAGTTTTCTTTTAAGAATGGATGATCTTGAGACTAAGTACATTGGTTATGGAAAATAAATTCGCTAGAATATTTCATAGCAAAAATAGTTCTTCTGCTTGTGAACAATAATGTACTAGACAACCTCGTGACAATGAACTATTAACCCTGATGTATGTGACTTTGTTATACTATTCCCTTATTAAGAACTTACCTAGAAATAAAAAATAAAATAAAATAAAAACATCTCACTCTGGGAAAAAAGTTCATTTGTTTGTAAAATAAATGTACTTCTATAGGTTTCATTTTAATGTAAAACACAAGAGCTGCCTGGGTGGCTCAGTTGGTTAAGCATCCCACTTCAGCGCAGGTCATTATCTCGAGGTTCCTGAGTTCAAGCCCCACATTGGGCTCTGCCCTGATAACACACAGCCTGCTTCAGATCTTCTGTCTCCCTCTCTCTCTCTCTGTGTCCCGCTCCTGCGTATGCATTCTCTCTTTCTCCAAAATAAATATGTTATAAAAATAAAGTAAAATACAAAATTTTACTCTTCCATGCCTGTAAAAACTACACACAATACATAGGACGAATGGTTTATGGGAATAAAATTCTGTCCATAAATATGTGAGTGGAAATTTTGAGAAAGACGCTAATATCATGGGAGTGAGCAGCATGAGGAGATGCTCTCCAATTAAATTAGAGCAAATAAAGCAGGAACTAAACGCTACATACAATATTCCCAGATCCCTTTGTGGGAGGAGTGGCGGATGGACCCACACACACGCAGAAGAAAAAGAACAACGGCAATGAACTTTCAGAGGATTTTACTAAAACCCTTCTGTATTTCCATTCTTTCCCAAATTTTGCTGTCAGAAATTTAGAATTAAAACAAATCTAAAAATACTTTAAATGGAGAGCCATGAAAGGTAGTCAAAACCGAGATGTTTAATAATTCATTAGGTAGAAATCTAATCATTTACATCCTGCTAGAATAAAGATTGTGTGAACAGAAGGATTTGATTAGCTTTAGAGGAGGAACTCTCACAGGACAGAGGGGGAAACCAAGGGAAGGGAGGGATCGAAAATGTAGATTATTTTCATCGGTTTCAATTCAGGAAGTCTGGGTGAAACCAGAAATCTGCATTTTGTCGAGCTCCCAGTGATTCTCAGGTAGTGGTTTGGGGCCAAAGACTAAAGACTGGCCAAAAAAGAAGCCCCAATTCTCACAGAGATTCTGTGTGTACCATCCAGGAACAATGTTGCTCTGTCCCTAGGAATCCCAGTTCTTGGGATCCTGAGGCAGATTCTACTGTGAACCATTACCCTACCTCCCCTTGTTCCAACCCATCCTTGTTTAACAGATTTCTCTCGTGGTATGCCTATGAGAAAAAATAATGGACTACTCTGTCAATATTGGCATTTGAGGTTGCCTGAATGCCCTTCTCATAAAAAAGTAATAAATCCACACTTGCTTTATACATTAGTCTCTCGGGGCTCAGTCAATGAGAGTCTACCCCTGAAACCTGGGTTCAGTGTCAAGAAACTGTCAAAATTAGGTATGCGATTCCTCAAAGATGAAGTCTTTTAGCTACTCTCTCAGAGTGGTAAGTATTTGGGGGTTTTGTTTGTTTGTTTTAGGTTTGTTTGTTTGCAGGGAGTTTTTTAGTTTTGTTTTTGTTGCTGTTACTGTTTTGTTTTTATTGTTGTTTTGGCAGCCTGATATCCTTTTCCAATTTTCTGTAGAGCACCCTGAATTTTTCCTGAGGAAATCAACCCTTTTCTACTCTCAGATTCCCCCCAAATTTGAATAGGGCCTATACATTTAAGCTCAACCCTAGAGTTTTTGTTAAAGCAAAACTAAGCATTTGTGGTAAAATGTATATCTATTGGTGCACGTCATGGAACTGAGAGAGTATCAAGCCTGAGAACACGGCCATCATGGACCAAAGAAGAACCACAAGTTAGAGATAAAATAACAGGAAGAAAAAGGGAGAGAGTTCTTTCTATCACTGCTTGAATCCTGGATGCAAGGTGGTCCCACACACAGCCTTTGTCTTCTCTGAGCCAACCAATTCCCTTTTTTGATGTCCACTCTCACCACTGTTGTTTAACATAGTGCTGGAAGTCCTAGCATCAGCCATCAGACAACAAAAGGAAATCAAAGGTATCAGAATTGGCAAAGAGGAAGTCAAACTTTCACTCTTCGCAGATGACATGATACTCTACATCGAAAACCTGACAGACTCCACCAGAAGCCTACTAGAACTGATCCAAGAATTCAGCCAAGTTGCAGGGTACAAAATCAACGTACAGAAATCGGTTGCATTTTTATACACCAACAATGAAGCAACAGAAAGAGAAATCAAGAAACTGATCCCATTCACAATTGCACAAAAAACCATAAAATACCTCGGAATAAACCTAACCAAGGATACAAGAGATCTGTATGATGAAAACTAG
>NW_024081129.1:907780-957621 GCF_003009895.1 Hyaena hyaena | reverse complement strand
AAAAGAAAAGAAAAGAAAAGAAAAGAAAAGAAAAGAAAAGAAAAGAAAAGAAAAGAAAAGAAAAGAAAAGAAAAGAAAAAAGAAGACGACCTGACTGAGAAAAGAGATGACAGCTCATCATGAAGACAGACGTTCAGAAGTGACAGCTCACTGGTATTGACTTCTCGCAAGGCTACAAAGCATGCACACGCTGTCTTCTCTACCAGAAAAGACTGCAAAACAGAAAAGATCAGCACAAAACCCTTGGAGTTGAAGATGAAAACACAGCTGATGCAACAATTTGCAAACATCCAGGGAGAATGTCGTGTTCTGTAGATAACTGGGTGGGAAAAGATCAGTCAAGACTAATGCTGCATTTGCGCTGGAATTCATTCTGAGCATAATCACTGAGCATAATTCATTCTGGGAATCTACACCAATGGGTCACCACAGCCTCAGAACATAGTCAGCAAGAGCAGGAACCAAGTAAGATAACCCATAGTATCTGTGTTGGTAAGAAAAAAAAAAAAAAGAACCAACAAAAAACACAAAATTTTCTGCACCTTCTCAGATTCCCTCAATATCTTCCTCCTGGGTCTCTCTTGTTGAGCACCTCATCCACACACAGGAGTCCTACCACTTTTGGACTTGCAAGAAAGCAACATATTGTGTGGTATTGTGCCTGGATTCCCGAGCAGCCACTGAGAGCCCCGAGTACATGGCATCAGCACCCCTGTGGGGTAAATGTCCTAAAAGAAAAGAGGAAGCTGAGAAGCTATCTTACTTATTCTCTTTCCTTCCATGAACTACCTCAAGGAATGGCTCCTCCTTGCGAGAAGCCCCAGGTGCCAAGGAAGCATGCATATGGAGTGACAGTGTGCTTCATGCCAGCTCAATGCTAAACAGCAGCTAGTGTGTGGATACGTGGCGTTCAACAGCATCACGTCGCCTTTTCTCTTGCCTTGTTCACCCTCACACTCCCGGATGGCCCACATCCCAGACTCGCGGACAGCACTCTGAACACTGCCTTTGGCTCTGCTTTCTGGAGGCTGCAAGAGCAGGGCGTTGTTGAAGCTACCATGTTGGCAACAGTGAAATTTCCCTGCACACTACAACCAATCTCTGGATTGGATATCAGAGCTGAAGGTTCAATCCGGCAGACCACAGTTGTATGCGGTTATATGTCATTTCACAGCATGCTCAATGGCTTGTCTTGGGTTTAAAATTTAAGTGAAACACAGGGGCGCCTAGGTGGCTCAGTCGGTTAAATATCCGACTTCGGCTCAGGTCATGATCTCACTCTGGGTTCGAGCACCGCATCGGGCTCTGTGCTGACAGTTCAGAGCCTGGAGCCTGCTTCAGATTCTGTGTCTCCCCCTCTCTCTGCCTCTCCCCCACTCATGCTCTCTCTCAAAAATAAATAAATGTTAAAAAAATTAAATTTAAATAAAATTTAAATGAAACATAATCACTTCAAAGCATAGTAAAGCATCTATGATAACCCAGCTTGGCATGCTTTTGGGGTGACCAACTTTCCCATGTGCTTGGGACAGAGTGTTTTCCCCAGAACACATAGATTCTAGTACTAAAACCAGGACTGTCCAGGTCAAAGTGGACAGTGGGTCAACCTCAACACTGCCTCATCCATCACGGATCTACTGATCATGTTCTGGTGAGTTCTGTTTCTGAACTGCATTTCCACTGTTGCCAACTGGGTACCTTCCAAATTCATCACCTAGGCCAGTGCTGCTTTGTACCTTCTACCACCCTGTAACATCAGCATCACCCGGGCCCTTGTTAGAGATGGACATTTCGGGGAATTCTGACAGAGTCAGAATCTCGGGGAGTAAGGCCCAGGAATCTGTGTTTTGAAAGCATGACTCTGAGAAACACTTCATCTGGCCTACCTGTGGTAAGATGCGTGCATCTTCCCCGATCTCTACCATCCCACACAAGGCAATACCAGATTTCTGGTTTGCAGGAAGAGGTATAGAAAGCCTAGCAGGAGGATTCAATCAGTGCCAACTGGCCAGGTACGTCCTGACCCAGAGCAGCCAGCATCTTCAGGCACTTACATGATCATCATCAGTTGGGGCTTACTTTTTCTCAGTTTTTATTGGAGGGGCTGTATAAAATAATTTTCACACCCACAACAGTAGCCGGAGTGTGAAGGGTGTGCTGAGCCCAGCTGTCTGCAGTTGGCAAGGCCTGTGTCTTCCAGAACACACCAGATGCATCAATACAGGTGGTAACATTTTCTCCAAACTGGAAGGGAAAAAATCTTTCCCTTTAAGTTAGAGAGAAGAATCAAGGTGTAACCGTGACTGGATGCTTGGATTTTAATTTGAATAGATGGTAACAATGATGTAGAATTGGGGCACCTGGGTGGCTCAGTTGGTGAAGCATCTGACTTTGGCTCGGGTCATGATCTTGCAGTTCATAAGTTCGAGTCTCACGTCCAGCTCTGGATGACAGCTCAGAGCCTGGAGTCTGCTTCAAACTCTGTCTCCCTCTCTCTCTCTCTCTCTGCTCCTCCCCTGCTCGTGCTCTGTCTGCTTCTGCCTTTCAATAATAAATTTAAAAATTTTTTAAAAAGAAGGGTCTAGGTTTCAGTCATTTCACAATTAGGCTTTTTGGAACCAGCTTACCCTAGTACCCAAGTGCACCTCAGCACAATGAAAAGCTCTCCCAAGCAAGCTGATACCCCCAAATTTTAACCACCTTAAAACAAAAATAAATGTTTTAAGGACTTACTGGTTTATATTCAAGCGATGTTGATCCACAAGGAAGAGACTCGAATGCAGGACACTTTGCTGGTCCTGGTACTGCATAAATTGAGAGTAAAACCAAGGTATTTCTTCAAACCCTCACACAAAGACTTTTTACTAACCAGACTACTCTTTCTACATACAGAACAGAAATTTTCAGCAGGGTTTCCTTACCAGTCAATTAACATATAACTTGATCCCTAACTCAGTGAGGCAAATGGAATTTAAAAAGCCCTTCTCAGAACTCCTCTTTGATAAATGATGGCTTTTATTTCTCCTTGTTTCACAAACTTCCTATGTAATTCAAAGATGATGACCAGTTGGGGGCACCTGGGTGTCTCAGTCAGTTAAGCAGCTGACATAGGCTCAGGGCATGATCTCATAGTTCATGAGTTCGACCCCTGTGTCAGGCTCTGAGCTGGCAGTGCGGAGCCTGCTTGGGATTCTCTCTCTACCCTCTCTGTCTGCCCTTCCCAGGCTTGTGCTCTCGTGTGTGTGTGTGTGTGTGTGTGTGTGTGTGTGCATGCTCTCTCTCTCAAAATAAATAAACTTTTAAAAAAATAAAAGATGATGACTAGCTAATGGATTTTCCTCCTGCATGAGAGAATATAATCAAAGCTACAGTGGTAAGGTTAAAGGTATGGGGACAGAGGTCAGTCCTCCACGTTCCTGGCCTGCTACAGTACAAATCCTCTTGCTGCACTGCAAGTCTGGAAGGAGGTATTCGAGCTGCCCCACCCACACACTCTGTGGGCAGCAAAACTACCTACGATGTTACCATCCACAACAATAAAATATACAGAAGTAGACTGGAAAAACATATGTTCTCAGCAAACTGGCTTTCCTGTGTGATGATCACAGGACAAATACATCTGTGAGCTTTACTTTCCCTGACTAAATTTTTAAGAAGACATATTCCTTACGTAAATAACCATAAGCAGATCTGTAATCACTGATATACTCTCTGTAGAAGACTCCTACGTATTTTGTAAGTGACCCACTGTCATGAAAGCCTCTCTGCTAAAATGTAAGTCATTCCATTTGTAGGGAAGCTAACGTGACTTGTCTACTCCTGCCCCAGCCAAGAGGTCGTCGAGCAGTACTACTGAGAAATAAAGATTGCTCTGCCACTTCCCCTGCTTCCCAGCTGCCCAAGCATAGCTCAGCAACCTAGCATCTATCGCTGATCCCTTCCCTCAAGGGTTAACCATCATGAACCCTCCCCTGGGCTTTGCCTCCTGGCCAGTAAGTACCAAGATGGTGGCCTGGAGATTGGAAGAGTTGCACAAAGCTACCCACATGGGATGAGTTTTCAGGTTGAGTGTCCAGAGGACACAAGTGACCTAAACTTGGCCATCCAATCCAAGGGTGTGAACTCAGAATCAAAACTAACCCCCCAGCCCCCAAGCATGGTGAGTTAGGTGCCTGAATAAGAACAACGGAAGGGCAATGGTAGGGCCTGGAAGACAGGACATGGCAGCCTTACTTCACAGCAGCTACTCGATGGAGTCTTAGGTTTCATTCAGAAAATGAGAGCAGTAAGCTCTACCTCGTTCACAAAGCTGGTAGGAAAATCACATGAAATAACTCAAAACGCACATGATTTGTACATTGTATGTATATGTGTAGACACGAGGGACCCTCACGAATACTAAGTTCACATCATTCTTCCCAGCACTGGGGGAATGGGGGTTGGGGGGCAGAGGACTTGGGGTCGGGGGCCTGCTCCAAAAGCGATCCCATGAATGTGTACACTACAGTTGTCTATTTATCTGCCTCCCTAACTAGACTGTGATTTCCTTGAAAGCAGGGACTGTGTGTTAGTCATCACTGTGTTTCTCCATTTACATAGGAAGACATTCAATCACTGTTGATGGAATGTTGAATGAATAAATTCTGAATCCTCACTGTTATTCAGACTCCCGGCTGGCCGTGAATTATGTGCCGTGGAAAACCATGTGGCGTAATGTGAGAAAGGAAACCGCAGATGCCTGTGTGCCCAGGGACAGTTCCCATCTGTCAAAAATGGCTACCACCACCTCACTGCTAGAGCATTGGCTCCTCCGGACAAAGAGCCTAAATTCTCAAAATGAGAAGCATGCCTTAAAGTCAGCCACCACAAGAGGCAGTGAAAATGAAATGCCCTGGAAGATCATAATAGCTAAACTTCAGAGCCTTATTCCATGTCAGCCACTGCACTAAGAAGGTTCACCTCATTATCTCATTGAAAACTCATGACGACAATAGAAAGGAGGTTTTGTTCCTCTCAACCTTTTATAGATGAGGAAACGGAGGATCTCAGAGAGGTTCAGTGGCCTCCCCAAGTTACATGTGGTAGGGCCAGAATTGAACTCTCTCTCCGTTCTTCCTCCAAAGCCTGTCGTCTTAAGCAATAGTGGACTTGACTATCTGAAGAAAGAGAGGTCCTACGCCTTCACCATTAATGAGAATGGGATGCTCTCATCTTGACTTGCCAAGCAAGAGAGAGTTTCCCCCACGTCTCTTCGCTGTGCAATCCTGCACACATACCATGAGCCAGACACTGTGCTGGAGCTACAGATAGGACAGTGAATAGGGCTAATGGGTGGCCACTTGAGGGGAGGGGGCTGACAGGCAAAGAGCGGTGAACTACAAGGACATGGTGGCTCTGGGGCTCAATGTCAGCAGGGTGAGGGACAAGGTGACATGGGAGAACCTTGTCAGGCCCTAATGCAATAAGGCAGGGCCAGCCCCTCAGGCCTGGCACCGGAAGGTTCTCTCTCCTCCTCCTGATTTCACTCCATCCCTGTGCCCAAGGGCCTACCACATGCTGGGTGGAGTCCCCCTGTCTAGCTCAGTGCCCCCTCATTGCCCTTCTCTGCCCCTCTCTATGTCTTCACTCCCTACTCCTCACCATTTCTGGCTGCTCTGAGTAACTCTGCATACCCACATGTGACACTGGCCCCAAGACCCCTGGGTCATACCCTCCTAATGGGCTGGCACCACCAACAGACTTGCTTCACCCTCAGGAAGGATTGAAAACCATGTAGCATCCACCTTTAGACACTGGCAGGGTCTCCTCCCCTCTTCCCCTCTATTCCTTCACACGTATAGTGTTTATATCTTCAGTCATCTGGTCAACCTGCACTTGTAGATAACCTAGTTTACTTTACACTCTCTGTGGATAAAAAAGATAATTTCTCTGCCCCAAAGGAATTCACAATTTGACAATCACAACCAGGTGGAGGAACTCAAACTCCACCATCTGCAGGCTTATAGTTCCCACGTTTATGTCTGTCGCCCCAAATTCTCCCTCAAGCTTCAGACTCATACCTAGTTCCCTACCTGGGATTTTTACTTGGCCCTTGAATAGCATTTCAAAATTAAGGTATCTAATTTATGATTTTCCTGCCTTCTCAGCTCTTCCTCTTCTCTGTAAATAGCATCAGTCTCTTCATAGTCAAATAAAAATCCAGGGGTTATTTTTGACTCTTCTCCTTCCCCTTCAAACGCCTTCCTCTACTCCATCCACAGTCCTGTCCATTCTGCCTCCAATACACGTCCTGAATGCACTCACTTCAAGTTCATTTATCACCAGCCAGATCCACCACTGGGCTACTGCTGGCCAACAGAGCCCTTAGAGCACAGATGAGAAGGTGCCTTTCCTCCAGGCCTTCACCACTCGGCACAAGGATGTTCACCAGCAAGCCGGGCACAGGCTGGATTGCAACTTTTCCACTTGCCACACAGGCCAGGCTGGCCTCCAGTGCAGTATATAACTTGCAGAAACATAGTCACACCCCCGCCACCGTTTTCTCTCTACCACTGCAAGTGACAGTCCCATGGTCTATTCACACAGCATCCAGAGTGGCCTTTTAAAATCTTGAACCCAATCATTTCACTCCCTGCTCAAAACCCTTCATTCTCTCCCTTGACCGCCAAGGCCCTGCACCATCTTCTGACCCGCCCTTACTGGGCCACTGTTCTCATCCTTAAAAACACAAAGCTCTCTGCCCTCTGACCGAGGCGTCTACCTGTGTTCTTTCCTACCTGCTAACTTTGGACCACAGTACTAGTCTTAATATTTGCCTTAACATTTACTGTCATCATTAGCTTGTGTATTCCCTGCCACATTTCATTATTTACTAGTTATTTTTAATAATGTAACAAGCATGCATACCTTGCCCTAAGCCAAAACACAGCTGGGACCTTGCCACTGACTTGGCTCTAATGAACCATATGGTCCCCTGGCTTCTCCCCACTGGAGGTAGGCATTAGCATAGATCTCACGTTCATCATTGTCTTGCTTTCCTATTTATATAATGTTAGTGCATCTATAAATACACTTGACCTTTGAGCAACACAGGTTTGAACTATGTGGATCCATTTATATATGGATTTTTTCAATAAATATATTGGAAAAAATTTTTTGGAAATTTGTGACAATTTGAAAAAACTCACAGATGAACCACAAAGCTTAGGAATACTGAAAAAAATTAAGAAATAGTTAAGTATTATTATAAAAATACAGTATATAATACACATAACACACAACATATGCATTAATCAACTGCTCGTGTTATAAGTCAGGCTTTCAGTCAACAGTACATGATTAGTAGTTAAGTTCTGAGGAAGTTAAGTTATTCACAGATTTCTGACTGCCCAAGGGGTCAGTGCCCCAACCCCCAGACGTTGTTCAAGGGTCAAGTGTATACATATTCCTAAACAGTTAGGGTTTTTTATTTCAGCAGTTTTTAATGTCATAAAAGATCATCATGTTATATGTAATCTTTTAGACTTAATATTCACTTAATAATATGTTGCTAAAATCTAATCATATTATATGTCATTTGGTTTATTTCACTTTTGACTGCTGTATAATACTCCTCTGTGTGACAATGTCAGAACATTCATCCACTCTTCAGGTATGGACTCTGAAATTCATTCCAGGGTTTCATTATCGGGAAGCAGACTATTCTTTATATTTGAATACATGTCTTCTGTTGAACACGTGCAAAAGTTTCTCATAGATATAAGCCTAGAAGCAAGTTGAACTGTTCAATCACAGGTATATGAATATTCATATTAGGATATAATACTAAACTATTTTCCAAAGTCTTTGTATCAATTCATACTGCCACCAGTGAGGTTGGAAGGTTCTGTGAAGTCACATCCCATTCAATCATTTAAGGTCAAACTTCATTTGGAGCCAACCATATGGGTATATGTGGAAATCTCAAAGTGGCCCTGATTTGCATTTCCCTGATTACTAAAGGTAATATTTGTCACTTCATATGTTCTGTGGCTATATATATATATTTAGTAAGCCCAACATGGGGCTTGAACTCACTGACCCAGAGATCAAGACCTGAGCTGACATCAAGAGTCAGGCAGGGGCGCCTGGATTTCTCAGTAGGGTGAGCATCTGATTTTGGCTTAGGTCATAATTACACTGTTCCTGAGATCGAGCCCCGTGTCGGGATCTGTGCTGACAGCTCAGAGCCTGGAGCCTCCTTGGGATTCTGTGTCTCCCTCTCTCTCTCTGCCCCTCTCCCATTTGCTCTGTCTCTCTCAAAAATAAATAAAAACATTTTAAAATTTTTAAAAAAGAGTCAGACACTTAACCCACTGTGCCAGCCAGGTGCCCTTCCCTGTATTTTCCTCTCTTGAATGCTTGAATGTCCAAAGTCCACGTAAGGAGAACTTTCCTGACCATGTGTGAGGCTACCACTCTCCAGCACATCACTGTGCCCTCTTTTCTTTGTGCTATCTACTACTTCCTGAAATTATCTACTTTGTGAATTGACAGATTATCTGCCTCCCTCAACTACAATACAAGCTCCAAGGATGTTGCTTGCTTCACTCACTCCTCCATCTCCAGGGCCTAGAGCACAGAGGGGATGGATCAATATGCGAAGACAGAGAGATGTACAGGATTGAGAGTTGTGTCCTACAGTCAGACGCTCTAGACCTGCAATGTCAGCTCCCCCAGTACCGGCTATGTGATCACGAACACATCACTTAAATCGTCTGTCCGTGAGTGGCTCCATCTACAAAAGAGATAATAGTAGTCCTCACCTCACAGGGTTATTGCGAGGTTTCAATGAGTTAATACTTGCAAAGTTCTTAGAGCAATGCCAACAAGCATAGCAAGTGCTCCATAAATGTCGATTGCGATTATCAGTGTGTGATTGCCATCATCTCTACTCCATGGCTGTCCAGCACAAGGCACCAAACCCGCCTGGACCTAATGAGCTTCCTCTTGGCCCACAGGTTTTGGTCTCTCCCCCTGGTCTTGCAGACACCCCTTCCCACAGCCTGGAGGAAAGTAGAGAGTACTTGGGGAAAAGTTTGGGGGGCTGTTTGTTTTCCAAAACGTGGTCCGGTCAGCCCCACACATGAAGAAGCTGAATAACAGCACAGAGTAAGGGCTCAACAATGCCTTATGAATGAATGATTCACAAGCCATCAATCCATACACCCTGTAACCCCAGCATTGCGTTACACACAAAATCATCCTTTATTTCAGTGCGTATCTTCAAAGAGGAGAAAGAGAGGTCAGTAAGGGGGATGGCAAAGAAATAAAAGTATACTGGATAAGGAAAGTGGGGAGCAGAGAGGTAAGGCAAGGGGGGAAGGACAGGAGGGGATGAGACGGAGGTGAGATGGGAGATTTCAGGTCGCACTGAGGCCCTCCCTGGCCTCTAGAACATTAAAATGCCTAAAATGAAAATATAAAGGAGCCCCTCCACCACCACCCACTCACCCACGCACCCACCCAAGAAAATTTTTCTTTTTAAGGCATGAGTGGAGGCGGGCCAAAGGTAAAGCAGAAAGAGGCCTGGGGAGGGGGGCGAGAGGAGGAGAGGAAGCCCAAGGCAAACTTCATTTCAGCATCTCGCCTGAGGAGGGGTGAGGGAGGATGGTCCCCATTAAATCTGCCGGCCCCCCAGTCAATGTCACCTTAATCGAGAGCTTACCTCTTTCTGCCACCAGAAGCCTCGCTGCATCTGGAGCCTTCCTTGCCTCAAAGGGGTAAATGCGGCCTTGGTGAAATGCTCCAGGAGGCAAAGCCCAAGTGAGATTCCACGGAGAATTCCGGCAGGTTCCCTGGGAGAAACTGTTTCCATTTGAGAAGGATCGGCGGGAGTCCTGGCCCGGCACCAGCTGCTTTTCCGGGTGTCAGATTCTGTGACAGCTCTCGGCCCGGGAGGGCGCCGCGCCCCTCCCTCCTCCCGGGGTCCTGGGCGCCGAGCACCCGCAGGGGAGCCGGGGGGCGCGGGGTCTGGGCGGGGGACGCGGCGGGGGCTGCCGCTCCGGCGCCGCCTTCGGAGAACCCAGCTCTTGACGCGTGCCTCTTCCGCCCGGAGCGTGCTCAACACCGACCCCGCTCGCAGGCTGCCCTCCCGGGACTGGGGACTCCCTCCTCGTCGAGTCCTTGGCTGGCAGGGACGAGCCCGATCGGCGCGGACCCGGAGTGCTCGGGCTGTTGCCGACCTTGAGGCCACCGAGGGGGGTGCATGAGCCCCAAATGAACCACACGCATACACACACACACACACACACAACCTCTTCCCCTCCCCGATCGTTTCCTCCCGAGGAAAGTAACCTTCCTTGAGCAGCACCAGCAGCGCGGGGGAGGAACCCCCGCGCCGAAATACGAAAGCCAGAATGATCCCCAAGCCCAAATTTGGGGATGGTTTTCATTTTAAGATTTGGATTTAAGCCGCTCAAAGAAAGAAGGGGGGTGGGGGGGGGGGGTCACGGCACAAATATGTGTGTGTGTGTGTGTGTGTGTGTGTGTGTGTGTGTGTGTGTATGCGCGCGCGCGCGTTTCGGGGCCGAATTTCGGGTGTTACCCGAAGCTTCCGAGGAAGTAGAGGGAGGGAGGGAGGACACAGATTGTGGTTCTCCCCGTGCTGGGTTACAAAGGCGTCTGCGTGTCCACTGCCGGCGTCCTCGCCATCTCGCGCGGGCGGGTGGCGCTCGGAGCTGCCCGGCGCCGCGGGGGTTAAGGCCGCCCGCTGCGCCGGCTTTCCCCGGGCTGAGCACGCGCCGCGGATGGGGGAGCCGGGAATCTCCCGCCCGCTCCCCCTCCGCAGGGCGCTTCCCGCCCCGCGCTATTTATAGCTCGGCCTCCAGCTGCTGCGGGGAACTCACCAGCCGCGCTGAGCCTTCCGAGCTGGGAGAGCCTTCCAGAGACGGGGAATTTTCATAAATTCTGTGAATGGCACAAACGTCTCTGGCCCTCTGGATTGTGATTGCTTACTGTTCAGTCTGTCTTTCATATATTCCATTTCCACGTTAAAAAAAAAAAAAAAAGGCGAGAAGATTTGGAGACAGGTGAATTGCAGGCAGGCAGTTTGTCAGGCTGGGGACCTTTGGTGATCAGGTGCCTGGAAATGGAAACAAAATTCTCCACGGGTTTACTGGCTTCGGGCTCATTGCATATTTTCTGCAATACTCAACCTGTTTGGGTTTTTGCCTGTCAGGCGCATGGCCAAAAAAAGATATATGAAGCCATTTGAAGAGCAGTGAAAAATCACATCCTCTGCCCTCTAAATGCCTTCCTACTGGGGGCCTCAGGGCAGTCTGTCAGCGTAGACACACAGCTGGGTGGGCTCTGTGTCAAATCCTACACCACCACCACCCCCTCCCAGAGGAAACAGGCTAGTTATAGTGCTGCGTGGAGTTTTCTGGTCCCAGTGGATCCTGGTAACAGGAGAAAACAACATCTGTTGTTCCCAGCCGTACCTTGAGCATAACATGGGGGAGCATATTGCACCGGTCTAGAAGGTCCTAAAGCTAATAACTTGCTTCCAATAAGCCTCTCCCTTCAAGCACTCCTTCCTGAACTAGTCAAGGAGCGCCAGTGCTCTGCAAAGTCCCAGGCCCCCCTAGGAGCTTGGGAGGAATACCAAGCAGGATCTGCCCTCCCAGAACTTAGGAAAGAAGCCTGTCCAGTAGGTGTGGAAAGGAAGCTCCTGAAGACCACCAAAGAGCATTCCTGTAGGTCTATGGTAGGGGTGCTAAGTTCCCCAACATCTACCGCTTCTTTGGCATCCTTCCCCTTCTACTTTCCAGGTTTGGTTTGGTTTGGTTTGGTTTCATTTTGTTTTGTTTTTAAGAGCTGATCCCAGGTGCACCTGACTGGGTGGCTCAGTCAGTTAAGTGGCCAACTCTTGATTCCTGCCCAGGTTATGGTCTCACAGTTAGTGAGTTGAGCCCTGCATCTGGCTCCCTTCACAGAGAAGAGACATCCTATGTCTCCCCTCCCCCACTCATGCCCTCGTTATCAAAAAAAAAATAAACATTTTAAAAAAGATTTTTTAAACGAGCCGATCCCAATATAGTGAGCTCTTATTTATTTAGCCGTATTTAATGAGAATGATTTGAGAATGAGGCTTCTAAATAACTGAACTCTCTCCAGTTATCTATGGGCTAAGCAGAAACCCCTTTGCATTTTAGGTCCTCGTGGTTGAAATGCTTTTTCCCTGTAATCACTTTCCTGCTCTAGTCAAGAAAAGGTCCTGGATGTACTGTTTCTGGGCTGAGGATCCAGAAATGCATCAGGCAAACACAAGAAAAAGGGTTGGGAGCCCCTTGCCCTGAGTTCATCCTGGCTGTTTATATGATCTTGCTGAATTTATTTTCACCATTTGTGCTTCAGTTTTTTTATCTATAAAATGTGAAAAAGAGTAATAGCAGCTTCCTTGTGTGGCTCTTATGAGATCAAATGAGATAATCTAGGTAAGTTGCTTAGACAAATACCTAGCCTGTGATAAAGCTCAAAAGACATTAACTATATTATTATCACCACATAAATGGGAGCGGGACTTGACTTGATTGAATTTGAACAAAGCGATATTTAAATAAAATCTATTTTTCTCTCCGTAAATACACCATCTAAGTGGGTTTTCTTTTCGTTGTACTAAAGCAGATATACCCAAGGCATTCAGTACATATAGGAGGCCTCTGGTCATGGACCCTGGCTTTTCTTCTTCCAGGGGAAGAAAACCTACCCCCAAAAGGCTTTTTAAAAGTCCTGCTGCTGATCTATATCACACTCTGACATCTAGGGTAAAGAATTGCCTGCTTATAGTGGTTCACTGCTATCCTGAGGATAATACTTTGATCTATGAAAAGTTCTTTAAACATAAAAAACACTCTGTGAAGTTTTCCAAGGGACTGTGTAGGGGAAGTATTTCGATTTAGGTGGAAATTCTAAGCTCAAAAGAGTTTTTGTACAGTGTCGTATATCCCCTCCTAAAAATCAGGCTCTAGAAGGCAGGAATTAGGTCCTGTAAATAGTAGTTCTCTAATAAAGACAGTTCGTCATTTACCCCAGAAGGCATCCTCCCTTTTTTTTTTTAATGTTTTTATTTATTTTTCAGAGAGAGATAGACAGAGCATGAGTGGAAGAGGGTCAGAGAGAGAGAGAGGGGGAGACACAGAATTCAAAGCAGGTTCCAGGCTCGCTCTGAGTTGTTAGCACAGCTAACAGCGGGGCTCAAACTCATGAACCGTGAGCAGTGAGATCATGACCTGAGCTGCAGTAGGATACTTAACCTACCCAGCCACCCAGGCACCCGTCTTTTTTTTATGTTAATTTTGAAAGAGAGCGTGCAAGAAGTGGGGGAGCAGAGAGAGAGGGAGACACAGAATCCGATGTAGACTCCAGGCTCTGAACTGTCAGCAAAGAGCCCAATGTGGGGCTCAAACCCACCCACCGCAAGATCATGACCTGAGCTGAAGTTGGACGCTTAACCCAAGCACCCCCATCTTCCATTTCTTTAGAAGAGAACCCTTGATTTTTAGATATGCAGTCAGATGCGGCCACAGATTCTGGTCAGTAAGCTAGGAAATAGTCATGTGGAAGCTTCCCAGAAACCCTTCCCCATGACACCTGGTGGTGGTGGTCATAGTTGTGTATTGCGTCAACCTAACTAAGGTGAAACTATGTTTCCCAGAATCCACTTTTCTGTATGGTTCTGGGCTGGGGCCCAGGAAAAATGTGCACAAGGTTTGGAAGGTGCAGCCATATTTATACTGGGAAGGTCAGTGTAAAGTCAAGTGATGTCGGAGCTCATGCACCTTGTGAGGGATCAGCCAGCTCACAGTGTCAGCATGACGAAGCAACCATGTCCGCAGCTACTCCTGCTCGCTCCTGCTGCTTCTCCAGCTCCCAAAGTGCATGCTAGCCGCACTGACAGAGGGTGCCAGCTTTCCCTACAAGTCCCCAGCATCCCCAGGATTGGAGATTTGGAGGTGGTTAACACTTAGTGCATGTTCCTCTTGGTCCTGGTGGGTTCCAGGATATCTGTGCTCTCTCTCTTACTTTGTGCCTATTATCAGCCAGGGCTCCACCAGGGAGAAAGAACCCCAAGGAGATATATATTAAGAGAATTCTTGCAAGGAAGGAGCTTATACTGAAAGCTGGCGAGGTGAGTCCAAAAGCTGCAAGCCGTCAGGAGGTACAGGGTGGGCTGTACCTCTCAGGCGTGAGGTGAAACCTCAATCCAAAGATGGAATTTCTTCAACTGGGAAGTTTGAGTGCTGCCTTTCAACTGATTAAGTCAGATTAAGTCAGATCTACCGAGATGATCAAGGATAATCTTCTTTAAATGATTAGAGACTTCAGTCACATATACAAAATTATCTTCACAGCAGCAGATTCAATGACCTTGCACTGTAGCCTAGCTACACAGAAAATTAACCATGAAAATGCCCATCTTTCCTTTGAAAGTTAGTCATTTACCCCAATATCCACAGTATACATAATACCAACATAGAACATGAACAATTTCACTCACGCCCACAGCATTTCAAACCCATGTTAAGCGTCTGGCTTCGGCTCAGGTCATGATCTCCCAGTTCATGGGTTCAAGCCCCATGTCGGGCTCTGTGCTGACAACTCAGAGCCTGGAGCCTGCTTCAGATTCTGTGTCTCCTTCTCTCCTTCCTCCTCTCCCACTCATGTGTGTGTGCTCTCTCTCTCTCTCTCCCTCTCTCAAAAATAAATAAACATTTAAAAAAAGGAAGCAACAAGTTTTAATGTCTAAGCTTATGTTCTTAAGGTGGATTATACTAAAGTACACCAATATCCAGCTTTCCTCTAATTTTGAGGACACAGTGGATGACACTTCCCCACGACCGTACCAACATGGAGTTTTCCAACTCTCTCATCCTGAAACCACATGTGAGGTCTCCCTATGGGTGATGGCATAACCACATCTCAAAAGATGTGGTGCTGGCTTAAGTACATGTTCTATGCATGCTCAGAAAACTCATCAGGGAAATTATAGAAACAATGGAAAAATATCTGGCAGCATTGTTACCTGCAAAAACCTGGGAGCACATTACATACCAAAGAACAAGCAACAGTGGAAAATTGGCAACGAGTCTGGGGAAGAGTTGTGTGAACAGAACTCTCTGAATGGGCAAAAAATGTGAGGATATTCAACACAGAGTGACCTCAGCAGAGGAGATTTTACTAACTAACTGAAGAAGATGACCTGTTCTATGGATCCTAGTTAGACTCTCTTCCCACCCACCCTGTCATCATCCAATGGCCTCAGGAACAAAACAGCCATGATTCAGTGGTGGTTATGCATGGATTCATCAACATGGGTTTCCACTCACCAAGGCTGACCAGGGTACAGCCACTGCTGGGTGCCCAATCTGCAGAAACGAGAACAAAACTGAGACCCCCAATATGGCGACATCACCCAGGGTGATCAGCCAACTACCTGGTAGCAGGCTGATTACATTGGACCACTTCCATCATGGACAGGACAACATTTTGTTCATTCTGGAAAAGATACTTTGGTTATGTATTTGTCTTCCCCGTGTGCAATACTTCTGCCATAACCCCCATCCATTGACTATATAATACCTTATCCACTGTCATGGTATTCTACACAGCATTGGAACTCAAGGAACCCGCTTACAGCAAATGAAGTGAGGCAATGCGCCCATGCTCATAGAATTCACTGGTATCATCATGTTCCCCACCATCCTTTTTTTTTTTTAATGTATATTTATTTTTGAGACAGAGAGAGACAGAGCACAAGCTGTGGAGGGAGCAGACAGAGAGGGAGACAGAGAATCTGGAATAGGCTCCTGGCTCTGAGCTGTCAGCACAGAGCCCGATGCAGGGCTCGAACCCACAGACCATGAAATCATGACCTGAGCTGAAGTTGGATGCTTAACTGACTGAGCCACCCAGGCACCCCATGTGTTCCACCATCTTGAAGCAGCAAGTTTGAGAAAATGGTGGAGTGGCCTTTTAAAAACCAAATTACAAAAAAAAAAAAAAATTTAAAAACCTAGTTACAGTGCCAGTCAAGTGGCAAAGAACTTGACCAAGCTGTGTTCTATGTTTTGTGGAAAGCAGAAATTTAAGGTAATGAACTTGGGGCACGTGGGTGGCTCAGTCAGTTGAGCATCTGACTCTTGGTCTCTACTCAGCTCATGATCTCATAATTTGTTTGATCGAGCCCAGCATCAGGCTCTGCAGTGACACTGTGGCTCCTGCTTGGGATTCTCTCTATCGCTCTCTTCCTCTCCCTCTTTCTCTCTGTCAAAATAAATAAAACATTTTTTTAAAAGGTGATGAACTTGAATATTTAACCAAGAGGACTTTTAGGCAAAGTGTTGAAGGTGCAGCTTTGCCTTATAGTAAACTGGGAAACTACTTTTGTAAAATGGGAGAGGAGAGAGATAAATTAATTACTGAGCAAAAGAGAACAATAACTTGAAGAATTGGAAAGTGCTTAGCCGATCCATATGGAAGGGAGGAAGGAAGGGAGGGAGGAAAGGAAAAGAAGGGAGGGAAGGAAAGGAAGAGAGGGAGGAAAAGGGAGGAAAGGAAGGAGGGAAGGAAAGGGAAGGAAGGGAGAAAGTAAGGGAAGGAGGAAAGGGAGGGAGGAAAAGAAAGGAAGAGAAGGAAGGGAAGAAAGGAAGGATGTAAGGAAGGAAGGAGGTGTTACAGACTTTGAGTCTGGAGTTCTCTCTTGTCCAGCAAGAGTGCAGGTGCAGAATTGAAGAGGTTAATGTCCAGGAGGAGGAAAGAACCCTGAGTAAGGGTCTCTGCTCCATATTTATTAGGATCAGAAGGTTTATAAATGTGATGGACGTGCATAAAGAGACAATAAAACAGTGATCATTAACTCGTGTGTGAGAGAAAGAGGGTTTCGAAGGTATGTGGTGTTAGGGGGCTGTGTCAATACAAAACAAAATCCTGGCGCTGAGCAGACATCCTTTTACTGCAGACACCAGGTGCCCTGTCAGTTTATCTTAACTTGTCTAGGGGATAAGACAGAGCATGTTACCTCAGGGTTAACAAGGCTATTTATTTATTCATTTATTGTGCAAATTAACTCCAGGCAATTTCACCTTGCAGCATGGTCTTTTGCCCTATTTACCTGTTTACTTATTCTCTGACACTTTCTAGTCCTGTGGCAGTTTTCCACTCTAAGCCTTATTAACCCATTGGTGCCAGCTCGGGGAATTCTTACTCTTATTCCCCACAGGAAGGAATGAAGAAGGCAGGAAGGCAGGCAGGCAGGCAAGAAGGGAGGGAAAGAAGGGAGAGAGGGAGGGAGGGGAAGGAAGGTAGGAAGGAAGGAAGGAAGGAAGGAAGGAAGGAAGGAAGGAAGGAAAGAAGGAAGGAAGGAAGGAAGGAAGGGAGTGGAGTGAAAGCATGTCCTGGACAGAACACCAAGGATATGATTGGATGAAGAGATTATTTGATAAGGAGATCATAGGTTTGACTCATTGGTTTAATCAGCCATCCCTGCAGGAGTGAAGTCTAGAAATGGTGTTATGTCCACAGGGACACTACCAGTATGGATGACAAGGGACAGAAGCAGGATGAAAGGAGAAAAGCCTATAGGAATTCTAGGGGTTCTACAGGATGAGACAGTAGAGCTCTCTGGCTGCCAAAATGCATTGTATTTTGGTTGAAGAAAAGGAAAGAATGACCCCAAGGGTGATTCAGAAATCAGAGCTGCCACTGCCACCACAGACCTGGGGGGTCAGTGCCACCTTCTCCTTGTTTTCTAAGGGTAAAGTCTGTCTCCTCCTTACTTCCATTGGGCCAGGGGCAAGGCTGTGACGTGGAGCCTCAAACAATGGTGTTGGGGCCACTCATGCCTCAGTGGGCCTGGAGAGCAGAGTGGAGGGAGCCAGAGAGGATGATTCTAGAGCCTTAAGATGTAACGGGGAGAAAACACAGATCTAATGGAATTCATCTTCCTAGGTATTGGACTTGCTTGGGATCTTTCACCCCTTTTGTCTTTCCATCTTCTCACTTTTGGAATAGGAATGTCTGTCCTGTGCCTGTCCCACCGTTGCAGTTTGGAAGCAAATACTTGTCTGGCTTCTCAGACTCATAGCTGGAAAGGAGTTTTGCCTCAGAACGAATCTTGCCTCCTGTCTTCCCCATTCCTGATTTATAGGATATTGAGATGAGCCTGTGGTCTTGGAGCTGATACTAGAATGAATTAAGAACTTGGGGACTCACAAGTCAGAGAAAGACAAATGTCATGTGACTTCACTCATATGTGGAATTTAAGATAAAAAACAAATGAACAGAAGGGAAGGGAAGTAAAAATAATATAAAAACAAGGAGGGGAACAAAACATAAGATACTCTTAAATACAGAGAACAAACTGATATTGCTGGAGGGGCTGTGGGTGGGGGGATGGACTAAATGGATAAGGGACATTAAGGAGGACACTTAGTGGGATGAGCACTGGATGTTACATGTAGGGGATGAATCAGCGGATTCTACTCCTAAAATCATTATTGCACTATATGCTAACTAACTTGAATGTAAATTTAAATAAATAAACAAACAAATAAATAAATAAATAAATAAATAAATGGATATCTAAGAATGCAAACTTTTAAAAATTGGGTGACTTAAGAAAAAAGGGTGGCACCTGAATGGCTCAGTCAGTTAAGTATCCAACTCTTTATTTCTGCTCAGATCATGATTTCACAGTCTGTGAGTTCAAGTTCCATGTCAGGCTCTGCTCTGACAGCGCAGAACCTGCTTGGGATTCTCTCACTCTCCTCTCCCTGTCCCTTGTTCATGCTCTCTCTCTCAAAATAAATAAATAAATTTTTTAAACAAGATTTTGGGGACTGCTAGGAGGAAGTGAATTTTTTTGCATGTGAAAAGGACCTGAATTTGGGTGGGGGCAGGCAGAGAACAGAATGTTATGGACTGAAATGTGTACCTTCAAAATTCCTCTGTCAAATTAAGTGTCAAACACTTAGTGTGGCTATATTTAGATATAGGACCTTTCTGGATGTAATTAAGGCTAAATGTGGTCATAAGGTTGGACCCTAATCCAATATGACTTCTATCCTGAGACAGACACCAAGTGCCAACACACAGAGAAAAAAACAGGTGAGGACACAGCCACCTGTAAGCCAAGGACAGGGGCCTCAGGAGAAATCATTGCTGCCAGCACCCTGATCTTAAACTCCTAGCTTCTGGAACTGTGAGAAAACAAATTTCTGCAGTTCAAGCTGCCCAGTCAGTGGTGTTTTATTATGGTGGCCCGGAGAACTAACATGGGTTGTAGGTGACAAGGTAAAATTTTTTAAAAGTTGAGCTCCTGGGGCACTTGGGTGGCTGTGGCTCAGTTGGTTAAGCATCTGACTTCAGCTCAGGTCATGATCTCACAGTTCATGAGTTCGAGCCCCACATCAGGGGATCTGGAGCGTGCTTCAGATTCTGTGTCTCCCCTCTCTCTCTGCCCCTCCCCTGCTCTCACTCTGTGTCTCTTCTTCTTTCTCTCCAAAAGTAAACATTAAATATTAAAAAGAAGAAGAAGAAGAAAAAGTAGTAGTAGTAGTAGTAGTAGTAGTAGTAGTAGTAGTTGAGCTCCTAAAAGAATTGGCTAGGTTCCAAATAAAAGTGGAACAGAGTAAAGAGAACGCAAAATATTCAGGCCCTTGCAAAGTTAAAAGGCTACTTTTCCATGACTTTGAAGAGTAAAAGCTAAAGTCAAGAATGCCTTTCAGAGACAAATGACCAGATTTTTAAGTCAACTATATTTACAAACACTGAAGATTACAGATTTTAAGTACACAGTATGGGGACTTTGGGCAATTATATGAAGCCAATCAAAATACAGATTTTCACCTCCCTTCCCAACTTCTCTCTACCCTGGCCTCAATCAGCAATTGATCCACTTTCTATAGATCACTATAGATTAAATGTGGCTTCCTTAGAATTTCATTGATTAAGTTCATACAGTATGTACTCCTGTGCGTCTGGCTTCTTTCACCCAGCATAGGTATTTTAAAAATTCATCCATGTTGCTACATGTAGCCGAAAATCATTGTTTTTTGCTAAGTTGTATACCATTGTGAAGACGGCTACATTTTGTTTATCCATTTATACTGATGAAAATTTGGATCATATACAAGCCTCTGTGTAAATGCATGTTCTTATTTCCTTTGGGTAATCATCTAGATCAGAATTGCTGGGTCTTTTTTTCTATGTTTATTTTGAGAGAGAGAGAGAGAGAGAGAGAGAAACAGAGCGCGAGTGGGGAAGGGGCAAAGAGAGAGGGAGACACAGAATCAATCCAAAGCAGGTTCCAGGCTCTGAACTGTCAACACAGAGCCCGATGTGGGGCTCGAACTCACGAACTGTGAGATTATGGCCTGAGCTGAAGTCAGACACTCAACTTAGTAAGCCACCCAGGAGTCCCATAGAATTGCTGGGTCTTAAGATATGTATGTGTTTATCTTGATAAGAAAATGCTCAAAAGTCTTCCAATATGGATGACAAATAACAGTCCCTGTTGCTCCACATACTCATCAATGCTTGGGGTTCTCAGTCTTTCCACTGTAGCCATTAAATGTGTGTATAGTGGGATCTCATTGTGCCTTTAATTTGTATTTCTCTGATGCCTGATGATATTAAGCATTGTTTCCTGTGCTTACTGACCATTCGTATATGCTCTTTTGTGAAGCATCTGTTCAAATCTTTGATTCATGTTATACTGGATTATGAGTTGTAAGAGTTCTTTATATATAATAACATTTATATATTTAAAAATATATATTTAATATATATATAGGGACACCTGGGTGGCTCAGTCATTTAAGCGTTGGACTTCAGCTCAGGTCATGATCTCATGATCTCAGGGTTTATGAGTTTCAGCCCCACATCAGGCTCTGCACTGGTGGTGAGGAGCCTGCTTGGGATTCTCTCTCTCAGTCTCTCTTTGCCCTTTCTCCACATGTGCTCTCTCTCCCTCTCAAAATAAACAATAATAAAATAATACATATGCAAATATACATATTTAAAATATATATAAAGAACTCATATGTATTTTATATATGCATTGGATATTTTCATTCAATCTGTGGTTCCTATTTTCAGTCTCTTGATGGGGTCTTTCAAATAGTTTATGTTTTAATAATAATAAAGTACTTTGGGGCACCTTCATGGCTCAGTTGCTTAAGTCCGACTTTGGCTCAGGTCATGATCTTATGGTTTGTGGGTTCAAGCCCTGCGTTGGGCTCTGTGCCGACAGCTCTAAGTCTGGAGTCTGCTTTGATTCGAATTCTGTGTCTCCATTTCTCTCTGCCCCTCCCCTGCTCATGTTGTCTCTCTGTCTCTCAAAAATAATAAGCATTTAAAAAAATAAAGTACTTTTGGTGTTTATAAAAAAAAAAAACATTATCCCAAGGTCATAATCTTCTTCCAAAAGACTTATAACTTCAGCATTCACGATTATGTGAATGACACATTTCAAGTGAAAAGACTGCATCTTCTCTACAGATTTTTATCGACTACTGGGTCTGTTTCTGTTGACTGAGTTTTCTTCCTGAGTCTTATTTTCCCAATGTTTTGTATCTAGTAATTCTTTGGAATCCTGGATATCAGGAAGTTTGCATTGTTGAGATTCTTGATTTTGCTGTCTTCTTTAAGGAGTGTGGACAATTAAGTTCCGTGTTGTTGAGCCTGATCCTTTCAAGTTTTGTTTGTAAGCTTTGTGAAAGTCTACGGTAGCCCCACAACTGAGGTGCAGCCCTTCTTGGTCTCCACTGAGTGGTTAATGGGAACTCCTCACAGTGGCCCTGATGGGTTCTGGGAATCGTTCAGTTCATGGCTCCCCAGTTGCTCTCTTCTTGCCTCAACTTCCAGAATTTCATCCCAAGCACAAGCAGAGTGCTGTTCAGCCAGACAGCCTGAGGGAATTTGTAGTCAGATTTCTGGGGCTTTTTCTATAGCACTTTTCCTCTCTAAATCTTTTCCACCAGTTTTAGTGACCTGGACACCTCTGCCTTCTCAAGTCATGGAGGCAACTCCAGTTCTTTTTGACATCCTCTTCCTGCCTCACGGTTCCAATTGTGCCTCCAGGTAGAAAGCTAGGTGGCTCAGTCAGTTGAGCATCTGACTTCAGCTCAAGTAATGATCTCACCGTTTGTGTGTTCGAGCCCCACATGGGCTCTCTGCTGTCAGCTCAGAGCCTACTTCAGAAACTGTCCCCCTCTTTCTCTGCCCCACCTCTCTCTCAAAACTAAATAATCATCAAAAAAAAAAAAAAAAAGTTAGGCCATCCTGGAGCTCAACTCATTTGTTTCCTTTTTGTTAGTGATCACAATCTTGTGCTGCTTCAACCCAGTGTCAGAAACAAGTTATTTCCCAGCTTTCTAGTTGTGTAAAGGCAGGAGGTTAAGTCTGGTCTGTTTCTCCATCATGGTCAGAGGTAGAAATCCTGATTTGCAACTTTTCAACTAGAAATAAATGACTCAGTGGGGCTCCTGGGTGGCTCAGTTGGTTAAGCGTCCCACTTTCAGTTTCAGCTTAGGTCATGATGTCACACTTAGTGAGTTTGAGCCCCACATTGGGCTCTGCGCTGACAGTGCAGAGCCTGCTTGGGATTCTCTCTCTCTCTCTCTCTCTCTCTCTCTCTGCTGGCTCTGTCTCTCTCAAAATGGATAAACTTAAAAAAAATTTTAATTACAAAAAAAGAAATGATCAAGGTAAAGAGTGTAAGATGTGACTCTTGCACCAATGCCAAAAGACTTGAGGGGCCTTCCATTGGGCAAAAGAGCAGACAGATGTGCTTGACCAGTTTTGTCCATGTAGAAATTTGGGGAACCTTGACCTAAAAACAATGAAGGAAGGGGCACCTGGGCGGCTCAGTCAGTTAAGCGCTGGACTTCGGCTCAGGTCATGATCTCATAATTCATGAGTTTGAGCCATGATTCGGGCTCCGTGCTGACAGCTCAGAGCCTGGAGCCTGCTTCAGATTCTGTGTCTCCCTTTCTCTCTGACCTTCCCCTGCTTGCGCTCCGTCTCTCTTTGTCTCTCAAAAAAATTAATAAACATTTAAAAAATTAAAAAGAATGAATGGTGATTCTTCATTCTCTTGAATAAAGAGGGGCTTTATCAGCTTCTGGCTGATAGAGATTGCTAGAATCAAATAGGTAAGATTCTTATTAAACTTTTAAGAGAGTTATACTAATAAAAGAACCAGAAGCCCACAATTATATCAGACCTAAAATGACTCTTGGTCACCCAGATGCCCACACACAGAAAGTGATCTGATAAAAGTAACACCACACAGGCACTTGGGTGGCTCAGTTGGTTTGAGCATCTGACTCTTGATTTCGGCTCAGGTCATGATCCCAGGGTCGTGAGATCAAGCCCCTTGCTGGGTTCCATGCTTAGAGTGGAGCCTGCTTAGGATTCTCTCTGTCTCTCCCTCTGCCCCTTTCCCCCTCTTGTGCTCTCTCTCTCTTTCTCACTCCCTAAAATTAAAAAAAAAGAAAAGGAAGAGCTACGGGCCATGGAGAACATGAGCAAAAGATGTCCTCTTACCAATATTTTCAGGACCTAATTAAGGAACAGTCCTCACTCCCAGAGTATTCAGCCCTCACTTTGTCTGCCAGTATACGACCCAATGACTCCTGTGCGCCTTCCATTTTTTTCTCACCACAAATGGGGCTGTTTATTAAGATTACCCTATCTTTGCTCTACCCTTATATATTGGGTATGTGGCATGGAGGAGAAGGAGATCAACTGTGTTTTAATTTCAGAGACCTTTGGACCAACAGCGACCACATCTGAATCCAATAACCACTGCACATTATGCTTTGATATAAATGAGGATTTGAGATCATCTCCCTTGTCAAGGGTTGAGTATCTAACATGGTGGGAAGAAGAATGAACTGAAAATTTGGTGATCAGATTTACTGTCTGTGGGAAGCGCTCCCAAGTGGTTGCCAATATTCTGTTCCCTTTTACTTCTGGCGACCCAGATGGCTGCACTTTTCCAGCCCGCTGAAATTAGGACAGCTATATGAAATGTGAGTGAAAATGACATATGACCCTTTGGGGCAGAAGTACTGAATTCCATTTCAAGAATTTCTGGCTCTCTGCTCCTGTATTAACTTAGACCCTAAATAACCCAGTTGAAATGGCAGCATTAGAAGACAGCATTGCTTCCATCAGACTATGAGGAACAGATGTCTTTTGCCAACCAACTTTGGATATCTAGCTTCAGTGACAAATTCAAATTTGTCCTTTAAAGTCACTAAGAAATGGAGCACCTGGGTGGCTCAGTCGCTTAAGCATCCAACTCTTGGTTTCAACTCAGGTCATGATCTCACAGTTCGTGAGTTCAAGCCCTGCATTGGGCTCTATGCTGATAGCATGGAGCCTGCTTGAGATTTCTCTCTCCCTCTGTCTCTGCCCCTCCCCACTTCATGCTGCTTCTGTCTCTCATAAAACAAATAAATAAAATTAAAAAAATAAAGTCACTAAGAAGCATTTGCTATTCTTATTAACCCATCATCACATAGCTCATTCCAATAGAGTTCTGTTGTATTAAATGATTTTGTAGAATATGAGATTAAAGTAAAACCTTGGATTGTGAGTAACTTGCTCTGTTAGTGTTCTTCAAGATGACCAAACATTTCTAACAAATTTTACCTTGATAAACAAGTGATGTTCTGCAATACAAGTAGTACATGATGCTGAATGTCACATGATCACAACTGAGCCAATGGTTCTTCTCTCTCTCACTGCAGGTTTGTGGGTGATCATCAGTGCAAGGCACATTTCTGTGAAATCCTCAAAAAGAGGCAAAAACAGGTGTCATTGGATAGGTTCCTCAATGGTTACACAAAAAGAAAAAGATTCCATTGAGGCAACGGATAGTGATTCCATGAGTGATAGTGAAAGTCATCCTACATAATAACCTCCTCTCTCCTGTCTCCCTCACATCAGCCACAAAGTTTTTCAAAGTAGGTGCAGTTTTATTTGCTATTTTTCTTTATATTTTATATTTTCTTTATTATTTTGTATTATAGCACAATATAGGAATCATTTTTTCATGAATATTTGGGGGGTGTGGAATGAATCATCTGAGTGTCCATTGTTTCTTATGGGGAAATTCACTTTGATATACAAGTGCTTTGGATTACAAGCATGTTTCCAGAGCAAATTATGCTCACAGCCAAGGTTTGACTATACTTAGAAACTCAAACACTCGCTCTAGAAGACAGATCTGTACTGAGTGCAATGGTTAATACTTGTTCATCACCTGCCTCCTCAACAGACCATAGATTTCATGAGGGTAAGGATTCTCTATCTTCTTTGCTGTTTTATCTATCTCCCCAGTACCTACTACAGTACCTACTGTAAGATAGGTTCTTAATACTTATTTTTTAAATAAATGAGTATGTGCCTGAGAATAACAAATTACTGCTCTTATACTCCATTTCATCATCTCGGAGCAATAACTTGATTTTGTTTCCACCGTCTTAGAAGTAACAATTAAAGATTAGGAATACTTATGTAGATCATCTCATCCATGTCTTCAAAACAGAAAGTACTTTTTAACCCCAGGATTTTTCATTTTTGGTACTGGGCCAATCCTACAAATAAATACTAAATTTGCCATACACACACAATTTAATTTTCCTCCTCAAAAATGAATAGACATTGAAAGAAAACAAAATTTTTCACCCTTACTGAAAGGGACAAATACTCTTCCCTAGCAACTGTGAAAAATAGGGGAGAGAATAAATGGATATTTTGCAGACTATCAAATGTTAACACATAGAAAATGCACTCACTGGAAAGCAGTGATTTATTTTGAAATGTGGTGGGCTTACTGTAAGACCAGCATATGCTAAACCAATGCAAGAAATGTTATTAATGTATAATTTAATGAATGCTTTATCTAAAATGTAGCCTTTGCTAATTGATTAAAGTAGTGAGCTAGTAGGTATTTAATTTATACTTAGGGAAATCGCTTTGACAAGGTTAAGTTTTATTAGCTTGTTGGTCAACTTGTATTTTAATAATTGAATTCAAGTGTTGGAACTATTTCGAGATCTATTATGCCACAGAATCATAATGAACCAAGGAGACTTGGAATCTACATTTTATACAATACAATAACTTACCTAAAAATTTTTTCTATATATACTTTCTCTGATTTTGAAAGAAAACTTCTAGTTTTTCTTTTATGCACTCTGACAGAAGAAAAAAAGAACATAAGAGTTGGAAATGAAGATAAATAAAAACCCTCCTCTAACACAGGTAAAAGAGTACATATAGTCATTAAAAAACAGTAGTATAATAATAGAATTTCTTATAATTGTCTGAATCTAACATTCAGTACTTCTATTTCTTTAAATAACAAATCTTTGATTTTGTACATAATAGTGAGTTCAAACCTTTGGGCTTCTACAATTAGCACCTTACAAGGAGATAAGAAGTTAGGGATACATGGGATTTTTTCCTCATTTTCCTTGGACCTGAACCAAGGTCAATGGTAATTCAGCTACAGCTGCATTGCATGCCCCACCCCACTCTCTGCCCAGAAACATCAACACAGAAAGGAACTGATTTCCGAAAAGAATAGTGCAAGTTCAAAGACCAATAATGGCCTTAAAATGTAGCCATCAAATAGAACGAAACACTCAACACTGTGATCTTTTAAGAAGGAGGATAAATCAAACCATTTTCATTACATATAGCTTGTCACTGGAGAAACCTGTTAAAAATTGCCCAGGGCCAAAACCTGCTGATCCCAGAAGGAAAGTCAAAGGTATAGAAGAGAGAGAATGCACAGAACCGTAAACGTAAAGGTAGTGTGTCCTTGTGGGAATTACTCTACAGCGTTTCCAAGGAGATGTGCATGTTTTTCCAAATCTCAAATCACAAGAAAATGAGATGAGACAGTGCAAAAATTGAGAAAAGCATAATTCTGCTGTGAGGTTTAACATCTAATCAATACAGTGATATTACCAGTTTGAAGGAATCCACCAACATGGAATAGAAACCCAGGAATCAGGAAACACTAGCAGGTGCCTGGAAGGTGGAGGAGAGAAGATCTTGCTGAAAACCACCACCATGTTGTAAATGTGCCCTGTCTGCTGCCAAGAACAAGTCAGTCCTGCAAAAAAAATCAAGGTTAAGACATTTACATGCATAATACACTCCATATAACTCCACTGAGTGGCACTGTAAAAAATAACAAGATTTGGTAGTGAAATAAGTCCTTATATCAGCAACGCCAATGTGTGATTCTGTGAAGCATGGTCCATCTTGCTAGGGGATTGGGATGTTACTCTTTTTTGATATGACCCCATAACAGTTGCTGGTTTTTCTACCGTTTGAATCTTCACTAATTGGCTACCCTTAGAGGAAATGCAAAGCAAGGTGATGTAAATGTTGAATGTTATGGTGGAATATTCTTTCATAAAATCAGAAACTGACCTAAAATCCAAATTAGTAAAACAACGTGTTGATTTCAACAGCAAAACTAAAACCAGGGCAAGCAGAAAAATATTTTTATCACTATAAAATCATTCTAAAAGGATGGGCTTCAAATGTCTATTGACACAAGAATGGATAAAGAAGATGTGGTATATATACAATGGTGTATTACTCAGCATTCAAAAAGAATGAAATCTTGCCATTTGCAACAACGTGGATTTAACTAGAGGGTATTATGCAAAGTGAAATTAGTCAGATAAAGATAAATATCATATGACTTCACTCATATGTAGAATTTAAGATACAAAACAGATGAACAGAAGGGAAGGGAAGCAAAAAGAATATAAACACAGGGAGGGGAACAAAATATAAGAGGCTCTTAAACATAGAGAACAAACTGAGAGATGCTGGAGGGAGGGGTTGTGGGCGGGGGTTGGGCTAAATGGGCAAAGGTCATTAGGGAGGACACTTGTTGGGATGAGCACTGGATGTTATATTAGGGGATGAATCACTGGATTGTACTCTGGAAATCATTATTACACTATATGCTAACTAATTAGGATGTAAATTTAAATTTAAATTTTTTAAAATTTAAAAAAAGAAAGAGGATGAGCTTGGGGCACTTGGCTGGCTCAGTCGGTGCAGCATGCAACTCTTAACAGTAGGGTCATGAGTTTGAGCCCTACATTGAGTAGAAATTACTAAACTAAACTAAAATATAAAATAATAAAATAAAATAAATTAGCCCACTAAGATGTTTATCAGCTTTAAAAAGCTTCATATCAGCTTATCTGAAGGATATATGCCCTAATACCCAACTTAAATATGCTTTTGGATGCTCTCAACAATCTGACCAATGTCAACACAAACTTAAGAAATTTTTCTGTGATGGTATGGTGTATTTGTACACTTTATGACTGAACCATAAGGAAGTACTGGCTGTATGTGTAGGTGTGTGTGTGTGTGTGTGTGTGTGTGTGTGTGATCGCACACACATATGTGCACACGTGTGAGAGAGAGAGAGCAGGATGGAGAGAGGGAGTGCAAATATGGCAAATGTTTTAAAAACTACTATGGTCTATAAATATAGGCAGAGCCAATATGATACTGAGAGAGAATATTATACCCATAATTGCTTATATTAAAAGAAAAATAAATGACAGACATTAAACAAAGAAAACCAGAAAAAGTCCAAATGAAGTAAAAGTAATGAAATAATAAATTAAGATCAGAAATAAATAAAATACAAACCTAATGAAAATGATCAACAAAATCCAGGCTGGTACTTAGGAAAGGCCTAGCCTAAAAAGAATCTCCACCAAGATTAATCCAGGAGAAAAAAGCAGTCATAAATAAACAATATTAGTAATGCAAAAGGAAACCAAACTATGGATGGGACAAATATTAAAAAGAGTATATTATGGGGACGCCTGGGTGGCTCAGTTGGTTGAGCGTCTGACTTGATCAGCTCAGGTCCGAGCTCAGGTCATGATCTCACAGTTCGTAAGTTTGGGGCCCGCATCAGGCTCTGTGCTGACAGCTCAGAGCCTGGAGTCTACTTCGGGTTCTGTCTCTCTCTCTCTGCCCTTCCACCACTCTCTTGCTCTCGCTCTCGCTCTTGCTCTCAAAAATAAACATTTTAAAAACAAGAGCATATTATAAACCTCATATCAATACACTTAAAAACTTAGAAGAAGTGCACATACTCCAAGAAAATTCCAAATTACCAAACTGATTCAAGAAGAAATAAAATATTGTTAAGGGTTTGAAACATTGAATCAATAGTTCACACTTAAAAATATTTTTTTCTAATGGTTATTTATTTTGGGGAGACAGAGTACAAGCAGGGGAGGGGCAGAAGGAGAAGACACAGAATCTGAAGCAGGCTCCAGGCGTTGAGATGAAAGCACAGAGCCTGACGTGGTGCTTGAACCCTTGAACCGCAAGATCATGACCTGAGCTGAAGTCAGATGCTATTTAACCGATTGACCATGTAGGCGTCCCAGGAGTTCACATTCTCTCCCACAAGGACAGCATGAAGCCTAGACAGATTTTTTGGCAAGTGCTACTAAATATTGTACTTAAGAGAAATAGTTATAATAGTAGTGGTAATAATAATAATAATAATTACAAACTTAAACAAACCAAGGGGAAAAATGAAAAAATACCACCCAACTCATTTTATGAGACAAGGATAAATCTGATATGAAAACATGACAGATACTATACAAATACAAATTCTTGGCTGTTTTGGGGGTGCCTGGGTCACCCAGTCAGTTGTCATTCCACTTCGGCTCAGGTCATAATCTCACAGTTTGTGGGTTCAAGTCCTGCATTGGGCTCTACACCATCAGAACAGTGCATTGCTTTGAAGTCTCTGTCTTCCTCTCCCTCTGCCTCATGCCCACTCGCACTCTCTCTTCCTCTTTCTCTCTATCAAAATTAAATAAACATTTTAAAAAATTCTTGACTGTTTTCAATAACAAAATATACACAAATATTCTAAATAAAATATTAGTAAGCCAAAGAAGCAATATAAAAAAGATACAATGAAGTTGCACCAGCCTAGAAATGGAAAGGTATTTAGTTATTAAATAATCTTAGTTTATTAGTAGTAGAATAGTAAATAGAACAGTTCTTATATTTTTATTTTTATAATTGACACAATTATATTTCTTTCTCATTAATATAAATGTCTGAAGGACATAAAATTTCCTTTGTGTGAAATTTTAGTTATACTCTCCTACTTCCAGTTGAAAATGTCTTCTTATTTTTGAAAATGTGTATAAAATCTTCAATTTCCATTTTGATTTGCTTTTCAATACAGACATTTTTTAGCAATGCATGCTTACATTTCACATAGTTAAGATTCTGATCATTGGCTTTATGGGATTATGATTGGAGAATATAGCCTGTAAAATTTTACATTTTAGAATTTATTACATTTTATTTGTCCAGGTACATGAGTGGTTTGAGAAGCAAAAAAATAACAGTTCCATGAGCATGAAAAAGCAAAGTGTATTTTATCATGCTATACAAAGTTTTGCATCCCTGCCACGTTCTTATCTTTCCAAATAGCTCTAAAACTGTAGATATGTATTTATATTGGTTGCATTTTTTTTTTTACTTTTTTAGATGTTTATTTATTTTTAAGAGAGAGAGACAGACAGAGTGCAAGCAGGGGAGGGGGAGAGAGAGAGGGAGAGAGAGAGAGAGAGAGAGAGAGAGAGAGAATGAGAATCCAAAGCAGGCTTCAGACTCCAAGCTGTCAGCACAGGGCCCAGACTCCTGAACCATGAGATCATGACCTGAGCTGAAGTCAGACATTTAACCAACTGAGCCACCCAGGCGCTCCTATTGGTTGCATTATTTAAACTCTCTCTTTAATTCATTAAATTCAGAAAGACATATATTAAGAGGTATCATTTTGTTTTCATTTTGATCTCTTTGTATTTTTGAGGACTTTCTGCTTAATGCGCCTAGCCATTTTTATTTGGTGATTAAAGTTTGTGTTGTTTTATCTTCTTGGCGGATTGTAACTTTTATCACTACTTAACAACCCTTTTCATCTCATTAAATGCTTTTGGCTTTGAATGTTCTTTTATCACATCAGATCCATTCCCAGGGTTTTCTGGTTTGAATTTGCCTTATATTATCTTTGCTTCATCTTTCACTTTTGACATTTCTTTCTCATTTCAAATATATTTCTTACAAATAACGTTAAGTACTGGGTTTTAGTCCAATCTGACAATCTGTCTTCTGAGAGGGGAATTCAAACTAGAGAACTCAGCACTTCCCATGTATTGTCACAAATGATAGACATGGCTTTATTTCTTCCATCTGATTTTATTTTTACAATTTAATAAACACAGTGGCCTCTTCTTTTCTCCTCTCCTTACTTTTATCGAGTGAGTGAATACTCTCTTCATTCTACCTCTGTCCTCAGTAGAAGTCTTGCTTGACATTTCCCAGTGATCCCTGTCTTCACTGACCCAATAAACTATTTAGAAAGAGGTACTTAGGTTTTACTGTTCACATCCTGGGTTTTGCTGAGATAGTTCAGAGCTGTAAGTACCAGGCTGACTCATTAACATTTACATTAACCTTCATCTAACAAATTAAAATTCTTTTCATGTACATTTAACTGCGAATAATGAAGGGCTCCTTGCTGATCTGTTTCCTCTCTATTGTCAGATTGCTGGTTAGATTCAATGAGGGTATTTACTTCAAAATAAGGCAAGGGCAATGGGTACCTGACTGGCTCAGCCAGTAGTGCATGTCACTCTTTTTTTTATTTTTGACTTATTTACTTTGAGAAGAGGGGGCAGAGAGAGGGAGAGAGAGAATCCCAAGCAGGCTTTGCACTGTCAGGGCAGGAACCCAAAGTGGGGCTCAAACTCATGAACCATGAGATCATGACCTGAGCTGAGATCCAAAGTCAGCCGCTTAACTGACTAAGCCACTCAGGCACCCCAACAGCATGACATTCTTAATCTTGGGGTCCTAAGTTTGAGCCTTAGGTTGGGTGTAACGATTACTTAAAAATAAATAAATAAAACCTTTAAAAAATGGGATAGAATGCTTTTTGAAAACATCTATGTTTCAAAATATCTTTGCATTAATTTCCTATTGCTACAAGGCAAATCAGCACAAATCTTACAATTTATAAGTGAGATATCACATCATGCTTGTTGGAATGGCCATCGTCAAAAAGATAAGAGATAAATGCCGATCAACTGGTACAGCTGCTCTGGAAAACGGTGTGGAGAATCACCAGAAAATTGAAGACAGAAATATCATAAAATCCAGCAATTCTACTTCTGGGTATATATTCAAAGGAAATGAAAATACTAACTTGGAAAGATAGTATGCAGCATATTCACTGCAGCATTATTGACAATAGCCAAGACATGGAAACAACATAAGCATCCATCAGTGGAATGGAATATTCCATACACAATGGAATATTCGTCAGCCATAAAAAACGAGGATGTCCTACCATTTGCGACAACATGGATGGACTTCGAAGGCTTAACTAAGTGAAATAAGTCAGACAGAAAAAGACAAATAATTGTGTGGTCTCATTTTATATGTGGATTTTGAGAGAGAGAGAGAGAGAACTCAGACTTGTGGTTACCAAAGTTAGGAGGGATTGGAGAAAGGTGGTCAAAAGGTACAGACTTGCAGTTACAAGAAAAATAAGCTAACACCATTGTGTGATATACAGGAAACATGTTAAGGGAGTAAGTCCTGAGTTCACATCACAAGGAAACATTTTTTTGTTTCTTTTCATTTTACTGTATCTATGGTATATGAGATGACAAATATTAGCCGAACCTACTGTGATAATCATTTCACAATATACATAAATGAAACCATCACGTTGTATGCCTCATAGATATACAGTGACATATGTCAGTCATTTCTCAATAACACTAGGGAATAAACATTATAATATAAAATGACACGCTTTTTTTATCCCATAATATAATTATGGTCAGAAATTCAGGCAAACTTGGCTGGAATTGCTGCTTACATTTTCACAGGGCTGAACTCAAGATCAGGATTGGTTCACATCTCGAAATTCTGGATACGAATCCATTTCTAAACTCATTTAGATCGGTGGCTGAATTCTGTTCTTGTGGCTGTAGAACGGGAGTCTTTGTTTTACTGCTGGCCATCAGCCAGGGGCCACTTAGGATGCCTATATTCCTTTGCATATGGTCCTCCTTATCTTCAAGACCAGCAACGGTGTGAGTCTCCGACTTCAGCTTCTGTTACCAGTCACAGAAAATTCTGCTTCTACAGAGCTCACCAGACTGGGTCAGACCCATATGGATAATCTCCATAACTTAAGGTCAACTAACTTGGGTCTTTGGTTACACCAGCAAAATCCCTTCGCATTGGTATCCAGATTAGTATTTGACCAACGGAGAGGGTGGGCTGTTAGGGATTCATCTTTACAGTCTTGCCTAATGATGAATGATAAATGCTACATCAAATTGAATTCTGGGGTCACAGTTCTTCACTCTCAATGACCCACATGATTTATTCCATTGTCTTCTACTTTCTAGTGATGCCATAAGATCTCCTAAGCTATTGGCATGCTTTTTTTTTTTCTTTTGGTATATAAATAGCGCCTTTTTTACCCCCTGCTGGAATCTATTAAGAAGTTCTCTCAGTCCTTCGAATTCAGGATACTTGGCAAAATTCTCCCGGAGCTATCCTCCGAACCCCTTAGTGCTTCCTACATGATAATCTGCCTCTGTGTTTTAGCTCTCTGTTGTGAGATACTTCTTTTTTCTAAGCACTAATTCTGTGCTCTGGAGAAATCATCTTCTTTTTAAGTTCATCTATCCAATTTTCAAAGGCAGAAAGGATGGTATCAGGCTCCCTAAGTACTTTTAATGCTAGTTTTATCTCCTTGGGAGTTCCCGGGGGGGGGGGGGTTATTTAAATTCCCTTCCAATAGCTCTAGTTCCTTGGAACCCTCTGTTCTCATCAGCCACGTCCTGCTCCTCTATGGTGCACGGTCCCCTTGAATGGGTTGTAAATTCCCTTCACCTGCTCACGGTCCTGCCTTGCAACCACCCTTGCGCAGGTGGGGCAGTTGGGGTCCCTCCACAGCAGCAAATTTGCAGCCATAGCATTTTCCACACTTGTAAGGCCACGTATGAAAAATGAAAACCTCTTACCTTTTTTTTTTTTTTTTGAGGTACTGAGAGCCTGTTTCCATTCTCCACACCTCACAGACAGTAGTTGTCTCTGAACTATATAGTAAAGGGGAGCAGTTTACCTGTGAAGGCAGCCTGCCCCTCAAGCTTCCCCAGGGCTTCAGTGACCATCCTGAGGTAGCTCCTCTCATTGAAAAGCAACAGGATTTCTCTGCCTATGACCCCTCAAGGCACGGTCTACACAGTCGTCTTTGTCCCAAGTTGAGCCCGGTCTGAAAGGAAAGTTCCCAGAAGAAACCGTATTGGGATCCGGCACAGGTTTGGTGTTTTAGCTCAAAGGAGCACAGTCAGGTGGAAATATTTTAATAAATCCATTACTGACATTTTTTTTAGCCAAGCTGATAGAAAACAGAGAAACATTTCATCAAGATCCCAAGCAAGATTTTTGGGAAGAAAGTGACTGAGCCTGAAATCTTCCTGCTCTTGACTTTGTGTCGCGGATTTAGGAAAGAGACCTCAGATGAGGCTGTGGTCTTCTGGACTCTGGGAAGACGCAAAGATGAGCAGTAAAGGGAAAAGTTTGCCCCACCAATAATTTTGAGGTGCAAACACAAGTTTTAAGATTCCCTAAGGGAAAAACAGCAGACGGATGACAGTAGATGACCATTCAAGGGTCTTTGCTGAAGGCATCAAGAAGGGCAAGCTTCTCCCTAACATCCAACCCCTTCTGCTCATGGTAACCGCGGAGTCCCCACACCCAACCTATACTTGGGACTAACACGCGCACACACGCGCACGCGCACACACACACAGCAAGAGAGCAAATTTTTCCAGTTATGGGGCAATACAGTGGATTCTTGAACAGCACGGGGGTTAGGGGCACCAACACCCCCCCACACCCCCTGTAGTCAAAATCTGAATATAACTTTGACTCCCCAAAAGCTTAACTACTAATAGCCTACTCTTGACCAGAAGCCTTGCCAACAATATAAACAGGCAATTAACACAAATTTTGTATATATATTGTATCTCGTATTCTTATAATAAAGCAAGGGAAAACTTGTCATTAAGAAAATCATAAAAGAAAATACATTTACAGTGCTGTTCTGTAAAAAATCTGCATATAAGTGGACCTGAGCAGTTCAACCCTGTGTTGTTCAGGGGCACCTGGGTGGCTCAGTCAGTAAAGCGTCAGACTTTGGCTCAGGTCATGATCTCGCGGTTCACGAGTTTGAGCCCGCATCAGACTCGGTGCTGGCAGCAGAACCTGGAGCCTGCTTCAGATTCTGTGCCTCCCTCTCTCTGCTGCTCCTCCACTCACACTCTGTCTCTCTCTGTCTCTCAAAAACAAACATAAAAAAAAAAAACCCCTGTGTTGTTAAGAGTCAACCATTTATTTATGGCAATTATCTTTTAGTGTTGGAGTGATAGATCATGACTACTTCCTTTACATTTTTTATATTGTCTAAAATTTATTTCATGAGAATAAATTTCTTTGACAATAAAAAGCAATCTTTTATAAAATATTACAGTTGCTACTGACCTGATTTCTCCTGAACTGTATGAAATAATTTGAGGCTCCTGAGAGCCTTTGTTTTCTGTGGGATTGCTGTTCTATGCTATGAGAGTTTCGAAGTTGATTGTTTTGATTGCAAAATCAAAAGATCAACATTTTTGGAAACACCAAGGATCAAAACATTTGGAAATACATAAATAACTGCCTTGTTTTTGTTATTAAAATATTTAGTGTTTGGTAAATATAGCCTTTCCAGATGCACAGGTCTTACTAGCTGGATTCAAAATGCTTTGGGGCACCTGGGTAGCTCAGTCAGTTAAGCTTCTGACTCTTGATTTTGACTCAGGTCATGACCTCACAGTTGTTAGATGGAGCCTCGCATCAGGCTCTATGCTGACAACATGGAGCCCCTTGGGATTCTTTCCTCCCAATAATAAAGACAGTTTAAAAAAAAATAATCTCTACACCCAATGTGGCACTCAAACTCACAACCCAGTTGGCTCTACCAACTGAGCCACCCAGGTGCCCCTCCTTTCCCCAACCCCCACCCCCCCGGATAATTTTTGGAGTCTTATCTCACTGCTTATTCCTATTAAGTATTAAGAAATCCCATCCTCCCATATTGTCTCCATGAATTGTATCTCAGGGAGATGGAGACATTAAATCCCATATTTTCAGGATGTATAGGAGGAGAGATCCACAAAATCCATTCTTGTCCTTATGAAGAATTTTGTTCCCACTGAGTAGATCCATGCCTTTCCAATGTCTGTAATTTAGTATAAACACGACATTAATCTTATTCTGCGATCTTACGATTTTGTAAGGTGAAGGTATTCGGTCCCTAGGAATGCAGCCAGGAAGTAACTTCATGAAGAAAATGTGACACGCTGAGGGGGGTGACTTGTGGAATGCAGAGCTGTCTTCAGTACTCATTCCTCATAAACGTAAACATTCACCTGGTGTTAAAAAGTGAATGAATAATTTATATAATAAAGAAAGAGCTACTTTAATTATTGTTCTGCTGCAGAGAGTCTCTGGGTTGTTAGACAAGCTGCCAGGCTAACATATTGGCTTTTAAATTATTTCACCCATTCAGCCAGGAAAATGGTTTTATGTGGTTTTTGTTTTTTTTTCTTCCCTGAATACAATAAAGGATGAAAGATAGCCAGCCTGGCTCATGAATACATAATGACCAGTGACTACAAGAGATGAGTCTGGTAGCACCTCAAAGAGTAAATCAGCCATAATCTAGCCCCTCGTTAATTTTCTGCTCAGTAAGGTGCCATTGTTGTGAACTGAAAGCAACATATGAAGAGTCTCACTCTTTGGGAAGGCTTTATGCCTATATGCCCTGGTGACCTCCAGGGCAGGTGCGAATGGTGTTTTCATCAGGTGTCACCTGGGGAAGGGAGACACCTTAGCTCCAGTGTTTTGCTTCTTTCCCATTTTCTTGAATACTTTGGCTCTCTCTAAAAAAAAAAAAAAAAAAAAAAAAGTGTGTTTTTAATTCTTTAGCAGTGTAGCTAAGTCCATTTTCTATAAGGACTGCTTAGACAGATTCCATACTATTCATGGAATAAGTAATATGCTTCTTAATCGCTTATGCTTATCTCTCTCATTAATTGATTAGGACTGAGAATTAACCTACACTTGTACACTTGTTTATTTCTAGGTTTCAAATTTTTAATACCTTTTTTTAATGCTTATTTATTTATTTTTGAGAGAGAGACAGAGAGCCCAACTGGGGGAGGGCCAAAGAGAGACACACAGAATCCAAAGCAGGCTCCAGGCTCTGAGCTGTCAGCACAGAGCCCAACCAACATGGGGCTTGAACTCCCAAACTGCGAGATCGTGACCTGAGCCAAAATCAGACACTTAACCGACTGAGTCACCCAGGTGCTCCTCTAGGTTTCAGATTTATACCATTTGATTCCCCAATCACATTGTGATGATTGAGAATTAGGGCTTTCTCTTGGTACATAGTTCCCCTCTTATCCACATTTCCAGTGACCCAAGATCAATAGTGGTTCAGAAGCAGACATAGTGTCAGACCAGTAGCAGCCTAACAGTAGGTCATAAAATCTGTGTCCTTCACAGCATCTCATTGTATAGGCATTTCATCATCTCACATCAAGAAGGGTGAATAGAGTACATAATACATTTTGAGAGAGAGAGAGAGCACATTTACATAATCTTTTATAGTATAATTAATCTATTTTATTATTTATTATTGTTAATCTCTTACCGTGCCTAATTTAAAAATGAAAACTTATCGTAGGTGTGTACGTATAGCAGAAAGTGTGGTATATACCCTGGGTTCTGTTCTATCCATGATTTCAGGCACCCACTGGGTGTCTTGGAATGTATCTTCCACAAATAAGGGGGGACTATGGCACTTCCTTCACTGCGGGTATCACACTGCCTTGGACTGTCATTATTTAAGAGCTGAGTGGAAAGTTGGAGGAAGGATGGATGGATGCATGGATGGTTGGATGGATGGATGGATGGATGGATGGATAGATGGATGGATGGATGAGTGAATCTGCAGATGTCCCTGCAGTTGATTTGGTGAACGAGTAGGTAAAGAACAAAATATTGATGTTTTCCTTTTTGTTTTTTATTTTATGTGAAGTAGTAAACTAGCTAATTTCCCAGGGAATTAAAATTTTTTTCTTTTTTTTTTTCTTTTTTGGTTTTTAAAAATATTTTTCAACATCACTATGCTTACAGAAATACACTCATCTTGGTTAATAGAATGCAATTTAAGTTTAACTCATCCTACACAATTTGGACCAAAAACTTGGCACATGGTTTAAGTGTAAAAAAAAAAAAGTTTTGCAATCTGGTTTATTTTTCATCTATTATAAATGTAAAGATCCTCCCATCAAAAGAGTATCCAATGGAAAAAAGACAGCCTCTTTAACAGATGGTGCTGGGAGAACTGGACAACAACATGCAGAAGAATTAAACGAGATCATTTTCTCACACCATACAACAAAATAAACTCAGAATGGATAAAGGACTTGAATGTGAGACAGGAAACCATCAAAACCCTAGAAAAGAAAGCAGGAAAAAACCTCCTTTACCTCAACTGCAGCAATTTCTTACTTGACACATCCCCAAAGACAAGGGAATCAAGAGCAAAAATGAACTACTGGGACCTCATCAAGATAAAAAGCTTCTTTTTTTTAATTTTTTTTAGGTTTTTTATTTATTTCTGAGAGTCAGAGAGAGACAGTGCGAGCAGGGGAGGGTCAGAGAGAGAGGGAGATACAGAATCTGAAGATAGGCTCCAAGCTCTGAGCTAGCTGTCAGCACAGAGCCCGATGCGGGGCTCGAAACCACAAACCGTGAGATCATGAACTGAGCTGAAGTCGGACATGACCTGAGCCGAAGTCGGACACTTAACGGACTGAGCCACTCAGGCACCCCAAGATAAAAAGCTTCTGCACGGCAAAGAAAACAATCCATAAAACTAATAGGCAGCTGACGGAATGGGAAAAGATAGTTGCAAATGACATATCCGATAAAGGGCTAGTATCCAAAATATATAAGGAATTTATCAAACTCCACACCTGAAAAACAAATAATTGAGTGAAGAAATGGGCAGAAGACATAAACAGACACTTCTCCAAAGAGGACATCCAGATGGCCAACAGACACATGAAATGCTGCTCAGCGTCCCTCCTCATCAGGGAAATACAAATCAAAACCACACTGAGATACCACCTCATGCCAGTCAGAGTGGCTAAAATGAACAAATCAGGAGATTCTAGATGCTGGCAAGGATGTGGAGAAATGGGCACCCTCCTACACAGTTGGTGGGAATGTAAGCTGGTGCAACCCCTCTGGAAAACAGTATGGAGGTTCCTCAAAAAGTTGACAACAGAACTCCCCTATGACCCAGCATAGCACTCCTAGGAATTTACCCAAGGGATACAGGAGTGCTGATGCATAGAGGCACATGTATCCCAATGTTCATAGCAGCACTCTCCACAATAGCCAAAACATGGAAAGAGCCTAAGTGTCCATCATCTGACGAATGGATCAAGAAGATGTGGTTTATCTATACAATGGAATACTACATGGCAATGAGAAAGAATGATATCTGGCCATGTGTAGTTACATGGATGGATCTTGAGGGTGTTATTCTGAGTGAAATAAGTCAGGCAGAGAAGGACAGATACCATATGTTTGCACATATAGGTGAATTAGGAGGAACCTAACAAAGGACCGTGGGGGAGAAGGAGGGGGAAAATAGTTGGGGAGAGGGAGGGAGGCAAACCATGAGAGACTCTTGAATGCGGAGAACAAACTGAGGGCTGATGGGGGTGGGGGATGGGGAAGGAGGGTGATGGGCATGGGGAAGGGCATTTGTTGGGATGAGCACTGGGTGTTATATGGAAACCAAGTTGACAATAAACTATTTAAGAATAAATAAATAAATATCAAAAAAGTAATAAAAATTTTTAAAAATAAAAAAATGTTTAAATAAAATAAAAATAAAAATAAAAAGATCCTCCCATCAAATGCTGCTAAAGCAGGCAGCAAGAAGCTTGAGAAATTAACCTCTAGTTTGTCTTGGAAAAATAACACGTATTGCACTGTAAAAGTTTATAAAATTGGTGCAACAAAACATTGTTGTAATATTTCTAAAATATTTTCATTTTTCTAAGAGAGAGAGACAGAGCATCTACACACACATGCTTGTGCATGAGAGCTCGAGGGGGGTGCAAAGGAAGAGAGAGAGAGAGAGAGAGAGAGAGAGAGAGAGAGAATCTTAAGCAGACTCCATGCCCAACACAGAGCCCAGTGCTAGGCTTGCTCTTACAACTGTGAGATCATGATCTGAGCCAGAATCAAGAGTCAAATGCTCAAGCCACGCAGGCACTGCAGGTGTAGAGATTACTTAAAAAAATAAAAATAAAATTATCTGGGCACTAGAAGTCCCATCACTGAGCTTTTCACCATCCATCACCCTCCTCGTGTGCTCACCTCCCCCCTCACTTGATTAGGTTCTATGCCATTGCTCCAATCACTTCTTGGTCCATATTCTCAGTCCCCTTGTCTCCTGCTCTCTCCCTGTGACACTCAACTGAGTAACCTCCACCAAGCTGAGTCCCACTCTCCATGAACACTCATTATTGTCAGTCTTTTACATCTTAACCATTATTATTTAAGGGTAGTGGTGCTTCATTGTGATTTTAATTTGCACTTCTCTCATAAATAATGATATTAACCATCTACTATTGACTATCTGTCATTTTATGTTAAGTGCCAATCCAGGTATCCTGTCCATTTTTTTCATTGGGTCATTTGTCTTTTTCATATCAATTTGCAATTCTTCAAATATCCTAGGTAAGTATTCTTTGATGGTTATGTATTTTTTAATATCTTCTCCCAATCCAAACCATACCTTTTCGCTCTCTAACTGGTGGTTTTTGATGAACAGATATTCTTAATTTTAAGAATGTCCAAGTGATCTTTTTTTTCTGTTATGATTAGTGCTTTTCATGTCCTGTTTGAGGAGACTTTGCTAACAAGCTTACATCTATTAATTCACTGTGAAAATAGAAGCAGCCCCCAAATAGCTGTTATACCCTTCATAACAATAAATCCATCAGGCCACTGGCTCTTCATCTCATACACTCTGCCCTTCCTCCTACTCCAATAGATGAATTTTCCCTATCCCTTACTAAGATCAGACCTGCTCCTGCTTGTCATCCCTTCTCATCCATTGAAGACCTTCTGTCTTGCAAATGTCTTCCACCTCTTCTGCATCAAGTTGCCCCTCTCTACTAGATCATTCCCATCCACATGCACATATGCTTTAATATCACCCATTGTATCTATCAGGGTTGTATCTGTCAGGGTTCTAGCAGGAAATGGATAGCACCTAATGAGGATAATTTGCAGAGGATTCTTATAGAGACCATTTACAAAGGCAAGAGTAGGGTGTAGAGAAACATGGACGACATGAAGCACCATATGGTTCTTTATGGTGATGTCATTATTAAGAAGAGGTCCCTAGTGAAGGAAGAGCCAACAGGCACCCAAAAGAGTCAGTCATGCAAAAAACGACTATTGAGAGAGGACATAAAGGGAACCAGCTAGCCAGAGCTTTCCTCCTGCAGGAAGAGGGCTACGGGGACAAATATCATAAACTTGCTTTCCTCTCTTCCTCCAGTCTTGGACTAGGGCTCCCCACTAGCCAAATGCAATTAGAAGCCAGAGGTTAAGATGGCTTCTTATATAGTCCTCATAGGTCAGCTTCCTGTTGCGAAGAGAAGGGTGAAGAAGGATAGAGACAGCTCTGAAATGTCAAATGGCAGGCAGACATCAGACACCACCCCTTCACCCCCTCCAAGTTCATCCTTATTTTTCAAATGGGTGGAGAGTATACGTCCCCAGTACCAGGGACACACTTTTCCTTCAGTTCCCATATTAGCACAGAGTGATGTCAGTGTGCTCCTCCTCCCATATGAAATCTAAAATGCTAGTATCATCACTGTATAGAAGATAAGAGAATGGGTGTAGGGAAAAATAAGTAAGTGATTACGGCCTCTTCCTCTGCAGCTGGTACCAATACCTCTGTTGGTAATATCACTGCTCTTTTTCTATCACTCACTCCGTGTTTCCCTCAAATTCCATTAGCGTCTTGGCTGGATGCAGTTAGTTATTTATACAGAGAAATGACTAAAAACTTTGTTCCTTTAAAATCGGTATAGTTAGTAGTCATATCAATTGGCTGCCAAAGTTTTCCATTGACCCATACTACTGGGCGAGGAAGAGGTACTTCAGTCATTCTCTTGGGTTCCAAATACAATCTTCTCTGCCCCTATTCTGTAGCAGAAATACAATTTCCCTTGGAAATTAAGATGAACTTATCTGAAGGGCACCTGGTTGGCTGGGTCTATTGAGTGTCAGACTCTTGATCTCAGCTCAGGTCCTGATCTCATGGTCCTGAGTTCAGGCCCTGTGTTGGGCTCCATGCTGGTCATGAAGCCTACTTAAGAGATCACTTACCCCAGTCTGTACGGTGACCCATTTCTTTGACTGTCAGTTCATTAGCATGCAAAGCCCAAAATGCCCATGGGTTAGTCTCATTTTTCAACTCATCAGAACTATGACTATTTTCCCTGGGCTCTAGGGCGTCCAAACTCATCAGCCATGGGGACTGAAAGCAAAAGAAAAAAAAAAAGCAATACAAATGAGTTATTAGGGACAATAACGAGAGGCAACTCCACTTCTTCTGTTGCCCTGATGCATTCTGACTTTGGGGACAGCACCATATACAGGCTGTTAGTTTAAGGCAAGAATCTCATCCTTCAGGACGCCACCCCAATCCTTGGGGAAATTCCACTCCGGCTGACACCATGACTGAGTCTTTACCGGGCACCCCCTCAATTCTATTGTGCCAGCCACCATAGGGTGACAGGGTAAGACCATTTGAGGACGAGCCTTACTTTCTTCACCAGAAAATGTGCTGCCTGGTCAGAGGTGATATTGCATGGGCTGCGTTGGCAATGAATAAAGCAGGCATTCTGCTACTCCACACATGGTAGTGCTATCGGAAACCTTGCAAGCAGAGAAGGCGAATCCCTTGTGAAGGATGTATCTTCACAAAGGACAAAGGAGAAAGTGATGTACTCTGCATAATGGGAGTGGTGAATTTGAATTAATCTACCACGAGGTAGCCAGCCCAACTGGGTAAATGGTATCAGACAGGGCCTCAGCACCAGCCTCAGGTTTTAGAAGCCCGGGCATTCAGCACAGCAGTGGCCAGATTAGCATAGGCAAGGAAAGCCTTTGAATAGTCTCTATCCCAGCTACTATGGCCACATGATACATGGATCCATTAAGTTGGCTCTAAGAAGCTGACATCTAGAGAATGAGTCACATTGTCCACCTGATTTCTGAGGGTCCACCTGACTTCACAGTGGTTGCCCTATGGAACACATTTACTTAAGACATGAATATCTTTATACTCCATGCCATTCTGAGAGGAGTATCCACATCTCTTGTTCCCAGAAGTCTTTCTCCATCATTTTCCAATATGTTCCTAATCCCCGAGTGGCAGGTCAATGTGCTAACTCCTGTCCATGAGCCAGTGTAGATGTGTACCTTACGTCATTCTTCCCTTAATGCCAAGTGGATAGTAGATGTGCCATCTAAAGTTCTGCCCATATGGAGGATTTCCCTGCACCAGTGCCTGCCCCAACCCCCGGGACACCCAGTGGGAGTGCAGTATAGAAGCTGTGTTTCCTTAGCATATGGGGCAGATACATCTGGAACCAGGATCACACTTTTCCCTCTTCTTGTAACCAGCCAGAGGGAACCAGTTATGAAGTCATAGGTGTGGGTTGAGTGAGAGGCAGTGAGGCAGGAGAAGCAGGTACCATGGGGATCTGAGCCACCTGGTCTTGCAGTGAGTTTACTTTTGCTTTTTGGACCTGCTCAGACCTAGTCCCCAAGTTCTGTTACCAGTTTATAATAGAGCATGGCTGGGCATGTTCAATTTTATGGCTCAGTGGATTAGATAACACAGTTCATGATTGGCAGCTAGAGGTCATATACTCAACTTAGTGACTCAAAGCCATTCATTCAACTCCACCAGGATCCAGTAGCCATGCAGGGGCTGGGGTTTTTTTAAGTACCTAATAGCTATTGGTTGGTAAAAGATGACAGATATTACTCTAAAACCTTCTCTTCTCCTACTTCAGTTTGTGCAGTACATATTTTTAAAATTCATTTTGTTTATGCTTAAATATTTTAAGGTAAATTAATGCCATCTTGATATCACACCCTAAATATCTTAGTCTGCATCTCTAAAATTGAAAATATTTCCTACTTAGCCAAATGAGCATCATTTGTCTTTAACAAAATTAGAATTCCTTAATATCATTTCAAACTCAGGCCATATTAAAATTTCCTTAGTTGTGCAAGAAATATTCCTTTCATTTGACCTACAACACTTGAAGGGGCGCCTGAGTGGTTCAGCAGTTAAGCATCTGACTTCAGTTCAGGTCATGATCTCATGGTTCGTGAGTTTGAGCTTCCAGTCTGGCTCTGTGCTGACAGCTCGGGGCCTGGAGCCTGCTTTGGATTCTGTGTCTCCCTCTCTCTCTGCCCTTCCTCTGCTCATTCCCTGTTTGTCCCTCTCTCTCAAAGATAAATAAACATTAATAAAAACATTTTTTTTAATCTATAGCACTTGTAACTTTTCTTTTGGCTTGACACTTTTTAAATGAAAATTTGGGGGTAAAATGTGCAAAATCAGGGAAAATTCGATTCGACTGCTTAAAATTGCTTATGTAAGTAGCCAAACTTCAAAGAAAAGCAAGTCAATATAGGACACAGTGGTTAATCTTTGCGGAGAAGGCCACAGTTGGAATCAGTTAACTGCAAATGGGGAGCCTTGTAAAGCTGGCAATGTACTATTTTTTTGACCAGAGTGGTGGTTGCTTAAGAATTTCCTTTATGAGCATTCATTAAATTATCACAATATGCCTATGCATTTGAAAAACAAAGTGTGATATAACATAAGAATAATTTTAATATGTTAATATGTAATAATATATCATAATAGTAATATGTTAAAATATTTGGAAAGTAAATTGATATGCAATTGTCAAGCATTATTATATAATAAATGAAAAATAAAGACTAGAGTGGCCATAGCATTTTGATAGATTGCCAAATCTAAATAAAGGTGGTTTTTGTAACATGTACTGCTTAAGTTCAACCTATCAAAAAAATTACTGAGGATCTATTTTCGAGGAGAGCATTACGATCATGACATTTTTACATAAGACCATTGGCTTCTATCATAATTTATGACCATCAGTTTTAAATCCTGTTCTGCCTGGTGTTTTAAATAATTCCCATGCTTTATAATGTTACGAGCACAGTTTGTTTTGACAAATGTTCTAACAAAAGCTATTTGAAAATTTTACCAGAGGACTCAGGAAGGAAGTTTTACCGTTATCAAAGATTACATTTAAAAACTAAAAATGTCCTTTAATTGTCAAAGAGCAATGCATGTATTAAGCTCTTGGTGAAGAGAACATGCTCTAGGCTCTCCTACGGCATAAAGCTACAGAGTGGCGTAGGAGGTTGCAAATAATAGATCATTTCAACATATCCATTTCCCCAAGTCTTCAGATTTACCTCCTATGGTATTCTGGGAAAAATGTCTTTTCTCAACTTTTAAAAACCTAGGCCATCAATGGGTTTATGCTCAGGTGTTAACCTGGCAGATGATAATTATCACTTCCACGTGCTTGAACCAGCACATCAAATCCTAACTCCGTGGTGGTCTACCCATAACAATGGTTATTTGGCCTATTTGATCCTTGTATTTCATCACCCTGCTCAAAGACCCTTAGAATTCACTCCCACTTTCTCCCCAGGCTCTTCCTCTTGATACAGACTGCTGAGTCTTAGACAGTTTTGGTCTATAGGCTAGCTCCACTCTGAGCAGCTCTCCTATTTAAGCATCCTGGCTATGCTGATGTCTAACTCTTGTAACTGCCCTGGAGGTGCTAGGGATGGGTGCTGAAGGGAACTGACATCGGTTTGGGAGACAGGTGCCTCAAATGCAGTCATTGAAAGGCTTTTATGGGGGCACCTGGGGAGCTCAGTCAGGTTGCATCTCACTTAGGTTCAGGTCATGATCTCATGGTCTGTGAGTTTGAGCCCCAGGTCAAGCTCTGTCCTGACAGCACAGAGCCTAGAGCCTGCTTCCGATTCTGTGTCTTTCTCTCTGACCCTTTCCTGCTCACACTGCCTCTCTCTCTCTCTTTCAGAAATAAATAAAACATTGAAAGAAAGAATGAAAGAAAGAAAGGAAGGAAGGAAGGAAGGAAGGAAGGAAGGAAGGAAGGAAGGAAGGAAGGAAGGAAGGAAGAAGGAAGAAAGGCTTTTATGGGAGTCCCTCCATAGGAAAAGGGAATTTAGGGGAGGTTCAAGACATTTTGGTCTTGCCCAGATCAGCCCGAATGCTTTGATCCCATTTTTCAAGGTCCCACTCTTTCCCCTCCACTGCCCTTACTTTAGTGTAAGAGACCATGAGGTCTTCCACTCTGCAATCCTTATACTCTGTCCTGGGATCAGCTACCCTGAAACATTAGGAGTCAAAACATTCCTTCAAAGCTTTCATAAAGACCTTCAGGTTTCCCATGTGTATTCTTTACTGAATGCCCATGGCCTTTCATTTTCCCTACATATGCTCTCTAGGACCATATTAAGAAGCCTGAAGATTCCAACATCGTCAGCATCTCCTTGTTGCTATAGTGACAAAACTTCACATTCCTGCTTTTGTCTATCCTACTAGCGATAACCTGAGTACCTGAGAACCTCCTGAGTTCGAGCCCCACATCGGGCTCTGGGCTAACAGCTCAGAGCCTGAAGCCTCCTTCCAATTCTGTGTCTCCCTCTCTCTCTGTCCTCTCCCTCTCACATTCTCCCCCTTTTCTCTCAAAAATAAACATTAAAAAAAATTTTTTTTAACTATACAAACTAAGGGTCCCTGGATGGCTCAGTCAGTTAAGCATTGGACTCTTGATTTCAGCTCAGGTTATCGTCTCACGGTTGTGAGATGGAGCCCCACAATGAGCCCCATGCTGAGTGTGGAGCCTGCTTAAGATTCTCTCTCCCTCTGTCCTTCCCTCCCTGCTCACACTCATTCTCTCTTAAAAATAAAGAAATAAAACTATACAAACTAAGTCATGGAGTGGTTAAGATACTTGCTTAAGATCATAGAGTTAATATGCACCAGAACCCAGAGGCTAAATCCCAGAACTGTAGAAATTCAAAGTTCTTGCTCATTTCATGACACATGTGGCTTCCACAGACCCGGTGACATTTTACTCCAAGTCCCTTAGCTAGAAGATTCTGATCTTTTAGTAGAGCAACCAAGAGATGTATATGTAATATGAAAAGATCATATCTATTGAATAGGATCTGGAAGAAGAGAGTTTCAGTGGGCACAGTTCCCCATTTTATCCTGGCCCTTCATTTCAATTTACTCACCTCAGCTTGCCCAAGAAACTTCCAAGGAATCAGAGATGCCATAAGCACAGAGTTGAATTTGTCAGTCATAGGGGCACCTGGGTGGCTCAGTTAAGCGTCTGACTTCGACTCAGGTCATAATCACATGGTTCATGGGTTTGAGCCCCGCGTCGGGCTCTGTGCTGACAGCTAGCTCAGAGCCTGGAGCCTGCTTCAGATTCTGTGTCTCCCTCTCAATCTGACCCTTCCTTGCTCACGCTGTCTGTCTCTCTCTCTCTCTCAGAAATAAATAAGACATTTTAAAAAATTGAATCTGTCAGTCATAGCCTGGATCATATTAAATCAAGTTGGATTCAGTACAGAGGCTTTCTGACCTGCTTAATGTATCACAGGTCAGAGAATGGATATAAAAAAACTGCACTGTGATTAATCCATTGACAAGGGCCTCAAAATATGACTGTCTATCTATTGACCAAGGAACTAAAAGCATATAGTCTAGAAACATTGGCATACATATTTATCAAAAGCATATTCCCACCTATGAGCTCAGATGGACATCAACTTGGTATTAACATGGACAACTATGAAACTCTATTTTACTAACTTCACCTTTATTTACTCTTCCCCAACTCCCACATCTATAGGCATAAAACCTAAAGAATGGACTGGGGTGCCAGAGTGGCTCAGTTGGTTAAGCATCTGACTTCAGCTCAGGTCCTGGTCACATGGTTCATGAGTTTGAACCCGGCATCAGGCTCTGCACTGACAGCACTGAGTCTGCTTCGGAACCTCTGTTTCCCTCTCTCTCTGTCCCTGCTTCCTCCCTTCAAAAATAAATAAATATTAAAATGAAAAAAGCTGACATAATGAAGTAAAATGTCCCATGCCACAGGACCTTGTCACTGAGATTCTGGGAAAACACAGTGTGTTTTCTTGTCAAAATATATTCATTTCTCAATAGCGTGCTCTATATTTTTCTTTGGTAATTGGTCTTACACAGGTAAGAAAATTGAGTTCACAATCATTTTTTACCCCTTTGAAATTATACGGCTCTGCTGCTATAAATAACCAGCATTCCATTTCTATCAGCAGGAATCTACAGGTGATTGACTCTGAATGGTCACCTGCACAGAGGATTGTCAGAGTGATTTCTCCCAGATGAGAAATATGCAGGGCAACCCAGCTCGCACAGGTGAATGGGCCACAAAGCCCACATTCATCATATGAGCACACTTTGCCATTTCATCTTCATGCCATTGACCCAAACAGCAGGACCCAAATCGCGGAAGCTACGTTGCTAAAGTGATGTCAAATGAGAAAGCTGGTGAAGATGCAACCACCTGCAATTAGAGCTGGAATCTGTGAATCAGGATTGGGACAGAGAATAAGTGGCCCTTTGTCAGTGAAAACATTTTTTTTTCAATAGCAAAAAGTGCAAGAGTGACACTTGGTGGCCAGTACAAGGCATCACAAAGGACTGAGCCATAGGGAATATTCTTTCACTGACCTCGCTCTGGGGAGTTTTGCAGTAGGAGAGAACTGTGCTGTTCTTGGAAGAAAAAGACCTGTGTTTGCAAGAATGGTATTACTCTTGCTCTGGTGAGTAGGTATCAGAAGGGATACTGTACTGCAGCTGTTTTGAATGAATACAAGTTAATGGGTCCAAAGAAGGACATTTCAGGGGCGCCAGGGTAGCTCACTCAGTTAAGCATCCAGACTCTTGATTTTGGTTCAGGTCATGATCTAGTGGTTTGTGAATTCGAGCCCCACATCGAGCTCTGCACTGGCGGTGTGGAGCCTGCTTGGGATTCTCTCTTCCTCTCTTTCTGTCCCTCCCCTACTTGTGCTCTCCCCTCACCCCCAATAAATAAAATAAAACCTTAAAAAGATACAAAAAAAAAACACAAAGGACATTTCAGGAAAGAAAAAAATAGTCTTTAGAACACTAATTCACTAAGAGGCTTGGCAAAACTCTCTTCTGAGATAAATAACAACTTTAAATAAAGCCATTATCAGCCACTGCACAGAACTTGGTCACTCATTCCTGCAGCCTGAAGTTACTCTTTCAGGACAAATGCCTCCAACTCTTAATTCAGATAAAAACCCCTTCCTTTTTTTTTTTTTTTTTTTTTTTTTTT
>NW_024081129.1:893185-907572 GCF_003009895.1 Hyaena hyaena | reverse complement strand
ATGATGTTTGTCCTTCTCTGCCTGACTTATTTCGCTCAGCATAACACCCTCAAGGTCCATCCATGTTGCTACACATGGCCAGATTTCATTGTTTCTCATGGCCATGTAGTATTCCATGGTATAGATAAACCACATCTTCTTGATCCATTCATCTGTTGATGGACACTTAGGCTCTTTCCATTAAAAATCCCTTCCTATTAAGACTTCTGAGCAGGGGTGGATGGCTAGCTCAGTCAGTAGAACATGAGACCCTTGAGTTTGTGAGTTTGAGCCCCATACTGGGTGTAGAGGTGACTTAAATTTTTAAAAAATCTTTAAAAAAAAAAAAAAACTTATGAGCATAACCAAGTTAATGTTCAGTCACTTTAACTACCTTCTTGTCTTTATCAGATAAAGCCTAGATGAAACAAACAACCCATTTCAAAGTATGTATCGAATAAATACATGCACAAGAGAATGAAAAAGGTGCAAGCAAATGGAAACCGGAGAAGTTTATGAAATGCTCAGCTGCTGGAGAAGTTACCTTCCTTCCCCTTCCCCACCACCTTTTACTACAGCTCTATTTCCAGCCTATAAGAAAAAGCCATACCCTCAACCAGCCTGGAATATGCCTTCTCTGAGGCACACCTACAGGGCACCAAACCCAGGGCTCAACCAGCAGCAACTTTAATCAGGACACTCTATTCACTTCAGTAAACATATTTTCAATAAAACATGCTGCTTAATAATTGTTGATATGTATTATTAGTATTGTTTTGATCATGTGTTAATAATAATTGTAATAACTCACTTGAAAAATGTTAACTCTTGGGGGGGAGGGTGCCTGGGTGGCTCAGTTCGTTGAACATCCGACTTCAGCTCAGGTCATGATCTCATGGTTTGTGAGTTCAAACCCCTGATCGGGCTGGAGCCTGGAGCCTGCTGCAGATTCTGTGTCTCCATCTCTCTTTGCTTCTCCTCTGCTCATTCTCTCTCTTTCTCTCTCTCTCTCTCAAAAATGAATAAGCATTAAAAATTTTTTAATAAAAAGTAAAAAATTTTCTTAGAACCTATGGTAACAACAAATGTTTTGAAAAATTACACACACACACACACACACACACAAACACAGCTACAGAAATGTATAAGAGATGACCAACATCAATGAAGGACTTTCAGAAATAAAGTTATACTATATTAGGATAAAATTCTGTGTGGAAGTTAAAGTAGAAATGCAATTGCAGCCAGAAACATGGATAATTCAAAATGACAAACATTAAAGAATTTTTCATGTATATTTTAAAGAATATTGGGGGCTATCAAATGTCTGTTGTGTTTATATTCTACTGGATACATGAAAAGAACAATGCTTTAATTTTAAATGTCAATATTTGCAACATCAGAAATCACAGTTTTAACATTTACGTAAACTTATGATTTAAAAAAAATTGCATGCCAATCTAAAACCAGGTGAATTCAGAAGTCTTTTAGGGGTTTGTAAGCGTAAAAGTTTGAAGGCCACTTAATTGGAGTATTTCTGAATCTTGCCTTTCCCTTTTCCTATCTGCCAGCTTTAAGGGTTTATAAGATAGTACAAGTGTTATGTGGTGCTTTGGGGTTTTTGGTTTTGCTTTGAGAATGCATGATCTCTGTAGGGATCTAGACAGGGCAGAGCAGAAGTCTACCAAGCTTCTACCTGGGAAGCTTCCGATCATCCAGGCAGAGAACTCTGGGTCCATTACTCTAACCAGTTCTTCACTCAACTATACCACTCTAAGAACAGAATGGAAAATCACAAGCTCACACACAAAAAGGAGTAATAATTTTTTTTTAAAACTCTACTTTGGGTTCCAAGCACTGGCTGCACAACCTTTCAAATTCCAATTCCAGTGCCAGAATGACAAGTCTTGCTCTTGTATAGTGTATACCTGGAAAGAACCAGAATGACCAAATTTCAAAGCATTTTTACTAAAGCAATCAATCTTTCATTTTATAGAAGTTCCAAAGATGACCAATAATTGCCTTTCAACACAAAGAGGTCCTAAATACCTGGTCCATTTTATTCAGCTTCACCTTCATTACACTCTAGGGAGAGGAAGGGGTGCCAGGGTGGCTCAGTCTGCTAAGCGGTCTGACTTCAGCTCAGGTAATGATCTCCGGGTTCATGGGTTTGAGCGCTGTGTCTGTGCTGACATGACATCTCAGAACCTGGAGCCTGCTTCAGATTCTGTGTCTCCCTCTCTCTCTGCCCCTCCTGCACTCACACTCTTTCTCTCTCTCTCAAAAATAAATAAACATTAAAAAAAAAAAAAGAATCTAGAGAGAAGCAGTCTTTGGGGTACCAGATCTATGGGGCCCATACAGAGAAACACACTTTCCTTAGGATCAATGTCAAATGGCTATCTGCCAGGTTGCCTGTGTGTGGAGGTAGAAATTCACCACGGGAAATTCAATCAAGTGTTTTAGACCCATGGCATTTGCCAGCCAGCTTTGAGGAAGTATTCTAGCCCTGCCTTCAAGCTCTCTGGCATAGACAAAAACAGATGGGAAAGGTAAGGGTAAGATGGTGGCCTGAAAGGAAAAGCCCACAGTTTCTCCAGGCCTTGGATAGCTTGGGAATAGGAGACTGGTGGGTGTGAGTGGAAATAGAGGAGCCATCGAACAAAAGTGGAAAGAAGGGGGAGTCAGACACCTGAAGCAAGCATTCATTATTCACAGTAAATTTGTGACGACCTAAATAACACATTCCCCAGCTAGCCTAACAGCAGTCGAGAACCGTGCCCAGCTTATTTTTTTATCCACATTATTGAGCACATAGACTGGCTCAAAGTCAGTGTTTTGTCCACTCTGTTTATTTCCAGCATACCTCAGCACCACGAGTGTGCCATTACAGACCTTTAGAACTCTTGAGAGTCTCACTCTCAAAGAATTGTTTGCAGGCATTGCAAAACTGCCTGAAAAATGTTTACAGGGCATGACTTAACATTTTACCTGTAGTAAGGAATTCGCTTTTGAGACTCCCTCACAGGGTGACTACAATTCATCTTAATTTTTAAACATGGCCGGAAAAAACAAATTTAAACCTCAGTTAAACATGCCACCTAGAAATGAGCAGACTCTTGGTCTCAAGTGATATTTAATAACGGCGTGATATCACAACCAGGTTAGAGTAAATAGGAACTCTGCCTGTGGACAGTAATCACAGCTACCAATTAAGCATTTGCTACTTGTCCAGCGCTGGTTACATCTTTATGATAACCCTGTACACATTGCTCTCCCCTTTAACTGGGGAAGAGACAAAATTAAAGAGGCTATTTGGCCTGCCTGCGGTCAGAGAAGTGGTTAACTGGGAGAGCCAGGATTTAAATCCATTTGGAAACTTAGGTGGATTCCAGAAGAATCACCAGCTCTGAGATTCACTGGGCTGTGTGCTGATCTCCCCAGAGCCACGAGAATGGCTTGCCCATAAATGGACTGCGTGGCAATGAAGAGAGCTGGAATGAGCTGCATGGGTGTCAGCCCTGCACAGTCCTGTGTGAGGTTTCACTGTGCCTTTAGACTCCAGTAACTTTTAGTGTGGGGGACCACGCTCTGTTTAAGCATTTCGATAGGCTCCCCACTGTTCAGCTGTCAGTAAAAGCAAGTGCAATGTAAATGAGCCATGCCTGGTTAAGTCCATCCACAATTTAAGACCAGCCCACTTGGACCTAAAAGATTTTAAAGTATTCAGTTGCCAGGTTTTTAAAAGATGACTTTTGGGGGCAAGAGTTAGAATAATGCAAAGCGTTTTCTGCATGAAGTGCACCTGACAGTTGGGATCTTAACTCTATTTGTAAAGTAAATTGCTTTTCAAGGAAATCCAGGGTTAACATGTTCAATACGTGTTTGATTTCTCAGAGTTTTAGAATGTACTGTCATTGTTTTCCATGCCTCTGTCTGATGCTTTTTCTGTAAAAGAAAACAGTGAGATTCAGCTCCCAAAAAGGACTCGCTATTGCCACGATGCTCCTAGTTACTCCCAGTGGCCCCAAATTCATCATTTAAAAATGTATAATACTTTCTTACAGTCATAAGACTGCAGGATGCACTGAGAATACCAGGTCAGCAAGTTTTATTTAAATATACCGGGAGGAGCACCTGGGTGGCTCAATCGGTTAAGCATCTGACTGTGGATTTCAGCGCAGGTCATGATCTCACAGTTAATGAGATCGAGCCCCATTTGGGGCTCTGCGAGGACAGCAGTGAGCCTGCTTGGGATTCTCTCTCTCCCTCTCCTCATCCCTCCCGTCAAAAAAAAAAAAAAAAAGTACCAGGAAACACCAGGCTATTCTTCTAAGGTAGAAAAGACCAATTAGCACAGGCTGAAGTAGGAGAACCTGCATTTGGTATTCAAATAACTTGGTTGGCACAGTCTTCTTTTTCACCTCGTAAGTAGCAAAGCCAGGTCTAGCCAGAGTCACTGAAGAAACTGAAAAAAACACACGACAAGGGCCCTTTGTGAAACAAACTCAAGCAGAAAGAACACATTTTTTTTTTCAGAAATATACAATATGTGAGCTTGCAGTTGTTACTTGTCCATTATTTCCCAATGATGCAGACAGGGCCATATGTGGGTGTGTCTAGTTCTGGGCATGAAATTTATCCTGGAAAACTAGCCCAAGATTTAGCATCTGGTGGCACATGACTCTAGAAAGCAATGTCATTTCTTTCCTGCATGACCATGGAAAAGTCACCTAAATGAGGGATGTATACTTACTGCAGAAGGTTACTATGAGAATTAAGTAGAATAATATACATGAATATCTAACACGATGACTGGCACGCAGCAAATACTCAATAACGTGTAATAGCAATATGTGATTAGACTTCATTGGAAATGAATATGTCTACAAATTCAAAAGATTGGTCACTGGGGTCAAATAGATCTGCATTCATATCTAAACTCTACCACTTTCCTTTGGTTTGACTTTGAGAATGTTACATAATCTCTCTGAATTTTCCTTTCTTAATCTTTTTTAAAATACAGATGTAATTGACATATAACATTCTATTTGTTGCAAGTGCACAACATAAGGATTTAATATTTGTGGGGTTTTTAAAAAACGTTTATTTATTTATTTTGGGAGAGAGAGAGAAAGAGAGGCAGGCAGAAACAGAGAATCCCAAGCAGGCTTCTCGCTATCAGAGTGAAGCCCAATGTGGGGTTTGATCTCACAAACCCGTGAGATCACTACCTGAGAGGAAATCAGGAGTCAGACACTTAACTGACTGAGCCATATAGGCACCCCCAGGGTTCAATATTTGCATTTGTTGTGAAATGATTACCATAATAAGTCTGGCTAGCATCCATCACCACACTGAGTTACAAATTTTTCTTCTTGTGATGTAAATTTTAATCTTTCCATTGGGCTAATGAAACCTACAGTTTGTGGTTACTGGAAAAAATAGCAGAAAATAAGTATCAAGTGCCTAACATTATAACAGCAACACACAGGAGCCAAATAATGGTCTGTTGCTGGTCAAGATGGTTGAGTGCCAAAGACTAATGATGTCTCCAGCCCTGAAAGAGCTTCTATCTTTTAACCATTAGAGGAAACACGGCAAAGGAAGAGAAACAACAGGAACAAGAAACAAAGAAATTCTGAAGCTTATGATAAGGGATAAAAGAGAAAAGGTGAAAAAAAAATAATGGAGAGTCTAGGTATGTGCTCACAGAAGTAAGGAAACAGCTGAGAGATGATGAACTAATCCAGCTTCATTTGACACAGACCAGTTTCTTTATAAGACCCTCCAAAATGAGTGAGGCAGCTCGACTATTCTTTGTAAAGAACTGAGGGTTTCTTTTTATTTAAGTAACACATTGCAGCACCTGAGTGGCTCAGCCTGTTAAGCATCTGACTTCCGTTCAGATCATGATTTCATGGTTTGTGGGTCTAGCTCTCCATTGGGCTCTGGTCTGACAGTGCAGAGCCGCTTGGTATTCTTTCAAAGTAAATAAAAATAAACTTTAAAAATATAAAAATAAATAAATAAATAAACAAACTAACACATTGAAAACCATCCTACAGAAGAAAGGCATGCTTAAATTATTCTAGTTCTAGAATTATGCCTCTTCCATGACCGATGATGTTTGAAGGGGAGGGTGCCCCTTGGGTGCAGGCACCAAGGATTGTGTTGTCTTCACAAAACTTAAAAGCACGAACACAACTAATTCAACGTGTGCCTGCCTTTTCTTATCACAGTGGTCAGATGTGGGGTGTAAACGAACCCCCAGAGTTTGGACTCCTAAGCATTTTATCGTTGCAAGTTTTATGTTTGCCCTGTCAGGTAAAGTGGGGGTCTATTTTATGTGGTGAGTTAATTTCCCTTTCTCTTGTATTCAGAATCATTCTGTGGGTAACACCCAAAGGTAGTTTTTAAGTTGACTGCTGGAATATTATTATGTTCTCATATAAAGGCATTTCCTTTGTATGGACTCTATTGGGCATTTTATAGTAGAATGAAGACATTAAAGACATAATGTGTCACAGCTTAACAAGATTGTCAGCAAGAATCAGTCCAAAGTAGTTTGTGCTCTCAGACAGCCAGTCAAGCAGTTAATGACTGAGCAAATCCCCTAGTTAATTTGTCAGTTGAAAACTCAGTGGTTAGGAGCTTCATACAGTACATCCTACTCAACAAACTGTCATCTGAAAATCCCAGAAATGGCTGCTGTGTTAGAATCCTCTCCCTCCCCTTTCAAATGGCTGCTTTTCTGTGAAAAGCAGTATTCTTGTCCATGCTCCAGTGACAAGGCTGACAGACAACAGGCAGAGAAAGACCAACAGCTGGCCATCTTGCTCTGTGTCCTTGGACAGCTCAATGCAGTGAGGGGATGGGTTATGACCGCCACCAAGGTAAGGGACCTGCACCAGGACAGGTAAAATGGGAACAGGTCCCATGCAGAACTGACTTTTTTTACTGTTCTTACTGAATTCAAAACACCACAGTCAAAAGTACAATTTAGACATAAAATCACTTCTAGAAAGTCGGCGTGTATGTTCTTAAGTATTTCCAAGGGGTCAAATGACGAGAACAATAAGGGATCTTCCCATGATCTTCTGAAGGTAACACATGGGTGATGCATAGGAAGCAGAATGAGTCTGGCCACTCGACACTGGAATGTCTCCTTTGCTTGGGGTCCTCAAGCCCCAGAGTCTGGATTCATGCCTACAAATAATTGAATTTTCTTCAACTTGTTTCCAAGTACTAGGAGCAACGTATGAAGGGAAGAGGAAGACACGGGGAAACAATGGACAGACAGACAAGCAGTTTGGTTAGTATAAAATAATTTTTTTAATTTGAGAAATAGAGGGAGTACACGAATGGGGAAGAGGGGCAGAGGGGCTGTGGGTGATTGAGAGAGAGAGAGAGAGAGAAGAGAGAGAGGGAGGGAGGGAGAAGGAGAGGGAGAGGGAGAGGGAGAGGGAGAGGATCCCAGCCCTGGTCGGGGACACAGCCCACCCCCCCCACCCCACCCCCAGGGTGCCGGTGACCTCCATCAACACCCTTACTTTGGCTTTATCAATCACAAAGCACAACTTAAGGCAACAGATACTCCCTTGCACCCCCCCCCCACCAGTGACAAAAGGGATCTGGTCTTCGGTGCCCTGGGCCGTACAAAAGCGGCCGTGGGCGCCGGGCCCTCCGCTTCTCGCGGTCCCATCCATGGCGGGCCTCCGGGTCTCGCGCGGAAAGGGCCCTCCACTCCCCGCGACCGCGACTCCGTCTGCGCGCATCCCACGTGGAGGCCCCCAAGGGGGCGAAGAGGCCCGGGGTGAGGGAGAGGGAGAGGGAGAGGGAGAGGGAGGAGAGGGTCCCAAGCAGGCTCTATGCTTGGTGTGGAGTCCGACGTGGGGCTCAATCCCATGAACTGCGAGATCATGACCTGAGTTGAAATCAACAGTAGACACTCAACCAACTGAGCCACCCAGTCGCCCCTAAAACAATTTTTATACTCACACTTGAAATAAGGAAAGTGGGCATGGTAATGACAAAACGCTAAAATTCCTGTAGTTGGTTGTGGATTGAAATCTGTGTGCTTCATCTAGGGCTATTTTTTCAAGTGTACAACATAGTGATTCAACTATTCTATCCATTACAAAATGCTCACCACAGTTAAGTGTAGTTACCATCTGTGACGTTAAGAAGTTACTACAGGGGCGCCTGGGTGGCTTAGTCGGTTAAGTGTCCGACTTTTTCTTAGGTCATGATGTCGCAGTTCGTGGGTTCGAGCCCCGCGTCGGGCTCTGTGCTGACTGCCAGCTCAGAGCCTGGAGCCTGTTTCAGTCTGTGACTCCCTCTCTCTCTGACCCTCCCCTGCTCACGCTGTCTCTCTTTCTCCTAGAAATAAATTTAAAAAATAAAAAGAGAGAAAAAGAAGTTACTACAATATCATTGACTATATTCCCTAGGCTGTCCTTTTCATCCCTGAGACTTATTTATTTTATAACTGGAAATTTGTACCTCTTTCTCTATTTGATCCTTTTCTTCCCCCCCTCCCCCCATCCCCCGCCATTCCCGGTCCCTTCTAGCAACCACCAGATTGTTCTCTGTATTTATCAGGCAGCTCCCATTTTGTTTGTTCATTTGTTTTTAGAACCCACATTAAGTGAAATCGTACAGTATCTGTCTTTCTCTGTCTGACTCGTTTCACTTAGAGTTATACCATCCAGGTCCATCCATGTTGCTGCAAATGGCATGATTTCATTCTTTTTTATGGCTAAGTAATATTGCATTGTGTACATACACTACATTTTCTTTATCCATTTATCTATCCATGGACACTTAAGTTGTAAAGTATTTTTTTTAATTAATGTATTTATTTTGAGAGAGAAAGAGAGAGCATGAGCAAGCAGGGGAGAGGCAGGGAGAGAGGGAGAGAGAGAGAATCCCAAGCAGAGTCTGTACTGTCAACACAGAGCCGGATGTGGAGCTTGAACTCAGGAACTGTGAGATCACGACCGGAGCCGAAACCAAGAGGTGGGCACTTAACTGACTGAGCCACCCAGGCATCCCTAAAGCTATTTTCTTAATGTACTAGTTTTCTGGGGAAACTATCTAAGAAATTCAATCAGCTAGATGTATCCCTCCTCAGCATCTTGGAAAAGCAGGCTTGGAAGGGCATAGAGAGTTACTAGTGTAAAAGCTTCCAGTTAAAAAGGAAAAGGAAGGCCAGAGCATAAAGTGCTTTCCCCAAGGTTACAAGTTGAATTAAAGGTAGAGCTGAGACCAGAAGCACGTCCTGATTCTCTGTGCAGAGACATTTCTCTCTGTTGTGCATATGACAAAGAACAGTGAAATACCCTAGTCGTTAAGTCTCCATGCCAGTTTTTCTAGTTATAAGGTTATACTGGAGTTTCCCTACAGAGAGTCTCTTAGGTCAAAATTGGGAAGTGGCATTTTATTCCTCCCTATAGAGGTTCATTAAGACCTGTCCCACCACCCTGATTGTTCAGGGGTCCTCTTGCTAACTTCTATCTTGGATTTCCCTCTTAGGCAGCTCCCCATGGTCACCAACCCTGCTCACAATCATGCCCTCCTAGGCTGAACTTACCTATCCTGAGCCCTATTCTCTCAAAGTCTCAGCAAACATTTGGCTGAAAGATCTGATGAACTTATTCTATGTACACCACAGTGTTTCTTTTTCCCCTCTGTTTTATTTTTATTTAAATAAAATAATAAATAAATAAATAATTTTTTTAATTTAAATCCCAGTTAGTTAATATGCAGTATAATCTTGGTTTCTGGTGTAGAATCTAGTGATTCACCACTTACATACAATACCCAGTGCTCGTCACAAGTATGCTCCTTAATCCCCATCACCTATTTAACCCATCCCCTCATCCACCTTCCCTCCAGTATCCATTAGTTTGTTCTCTATGGTTACTCTCTTGGTTTCTCTCTCTCTTTTTCCCCTTTTACTCATTTGTTTTGTTTCTTAAATTCCACGTGAGTGAAATCATATGGCATTTGTCCTTCTCTGACAAATAATACTCATTTAACATGATACTCTCTAGCTCCATCCACAATGTTGCAAATAGTAAGATTTCATTCTTTTTCTGGCTGAGTAGTATTCCACTACATGCATATACAACCTCCTCTTCATTCATTCATCAGTCAATGGACAATGAACATTTGGGTTCTTTCTATCATTTGGCTATTTTTTTTTAAATGTTTTATTTATTTCGAGGAGAGAGAGAGAGACAGCGTGAGCAGGGGAGGGTCAGAGAGAGAGGGAGTCACAGACCGAAACAGCCTTCAGGCTCTGAGCTGGCAGTCAGCACAGAGCCCGACACGGGGTTCGAACCCACAACCGCGAGATCATGACCTAAGCAAAAGTCAGACGCTTAACTGACTAAGCCACCCAGGCGCCCTTCATTTGTCTATTTTTGATAATGCTCCTATAAGCATCAGGGTGCATGTGCCCCTTTGAATCAGTATTTTTTGTATCCTTTGGGTAAATACCTAGTAGTGCAATTGTTGGGTCATAGGGCAGTTCTATTTTCAATTTTTTTAGGAGCCTCTATTCCAGAGTGGCTGCACCAGTTTGCCTTCCCACTGACAGTGTAAAAGGGCTCCCCTTTCTCCACATCCTTGCCAACATCTGTTGTTACCTGTGTGGTTAATTTTAGCCATTCTGATTGGCATGAGGTGATATCTCATTGTAGTTTTGATGTGTAGATCCCTGATGATGAGTGATAATCTTCACACCACATGGTTTTTTAACCCATCTCCACTTAGCTGACTGTTTAGATTAGGCAGTACTGTCCATCCCCTCTCGAGCCCCCAGCATGCTGAGAACTTGCATGTATGGTCTATGTGTTTGCAGTATACTATGTGTGTAAGTGTGTGGGTGTACTTGTGTACACACAACACCTTTTTTGACAGCAGCTATGTAGGGGACAGTTGAGAATTTCTATAGTATCTTTCTGGTTTCACAGTAGTGTTTCTAACTAAAACCATGAATACAAATTAAAACAGCAAATTTTTGTATACTATTCCTTTCCCTTCACACTTTGCCATCAGCTACTAAAAGCTAAGGTGTTCAAGACTTCAAATTTGATTGTTTTATGATGTAACGCATTAAGCCTGAACAAAAGAAATTGCATGTTCACTATTCATTGTCTTAACTAAGCCAATTCCCCACCTGGAACTACTTTTTCAAAGAGGTACTATGGTATTTACATCTCCCTGGTTTTTTGACAATCTTCCTAAAAAAAATTTTTTAGTGTTTCTTTATTTTTAAGAGGAGAAAGACAGAGCATGAGCTGATGAAGGGCAGAGAGAGAGGGAGACACAGAATCTGAAGTAGGCTCCAGGCTCTGAGCTGTCAGCACAAGCCCGATGTGGGGCTCGAACTCCCAAACCATGAGATCACGACCTGAGCCAAAGTCAGACACTTAACTGACTGAGCCAAATGGTGCCCAAACAATCTTTCTGTTTTTATATTTGCTTTCACCAATTTTATCACAAACATGCTTATGTGTTGAATTGTTTCCAACACTTGGTTTTTCATTAGCATAATTAAACATTTTTATTTCAATACTTGGGATTTTACGACACGCAAAAAAAAAAAAAAAAGCTTTTATTTCTTGAGGGAAATGTTTCCTCCATAACCACAACATTGATCATGTGTCTAATTCTGTCTCCCTGAGCACAAAGCAGGTTAGTCCCACTCCTAGAATTACTGACAGTTTGGAAGAAAATCCAAAACAGTCTCCTGGGAAGATATAACTTATGAAAGTACTGACTTGAGATCATTTAGTAAGTTCAGAACCAACTAATTGTCTTCAGAAACCAACAGAGTCAAACAGAAACCCAAATGTTGTATTCTCTAGATGTTAAGAAATGCTTAAATAAAGATGTGGTTTACCTGTACCATGGAATACTACATGGCAATGAGAAACAATGAAATCTGGCCATGTGTAGCAACATGGATGGACCTTGAGGGTGTTATGCTGAGCGAAATAAGTCAGGCAGAGAAGGACAAATATCATATGTTTGCACGTGTAGGAGGATTAGGAGGAACTTGATGGAGGACCAAGGGGGAACAATAATTTTGTTCCTCAAATTATTCCAGCTTTGGCCACTGGGAACTCCTCCAGGTGGCTCCTCTGTACCTTTGATATGCCTCCACCAACGATATTCTTTTTTTAGGACTTCCTTTCTGGCACTATAAGACACTCCAGGCTCAACTTTTATATTCCTTGCCCCAAGCCTGGAATCAGTCATCTCTCGAAGGAGCCCTGTTTCCCTTTGTGGGAGGGTGGTATTCAAACCCATATCTGGATATTGGATTTGCTCTTTACCACTGGGGCGTTGCTGCTTCTAGACTCTGTCAGATAACAGAGTAAGAAACTTGATGTAAGTACACTAACCCAAGTATATACACATAACCACATTCATCTGTATCCACATATATATTTATATTAAGCTAAACATAAGTGCCTACTGGTGTTTCCAGTGCTGATCCATTCCTACCCGGATTGTTGTAGCCTAACTTCCGTTTATCCGCAACCTGGCGCCCAGTCTCTGCCATCCATTTACTTATCTGTTCAAACCCATACGTATGCATCTGCTTTCAGACTTGCTCACCCGTACACCCACAGAAAATAAGTTTAGCAAGTAGAATGCAGTCCTTTTGCCTTTAGTCTCCACTCATTTCCAAAGCAACTTAGGTCAGCACCTTCTCCCTCCCCTCCCCCTCCATCTTCAGGAGTCAGGTTTTTCACACACTTCTTTGGTCACATTCTGCACACCATCCTGGAATTGATTGAATCATAACTTTGTTTTTGAGTTATAGATATTAAAGTTTGCTTTGTGACATAAAGTTCTATAAATATAGGTAGTCTTTTTAGATTGGCTCCTTTTGCTTAGCAATATGCATTTACTATTCATCCATGCTTTTATGTGGGCTAATAGCTCATTCTTTTTTTTTTATCACTGGATAGGATCCCATTGTATGGATGTACCACAGGTGACCTCTTCACCTACTTAAAGATATCCCAGCTGCTTCCGGTTTTTGATGTTTATGAGTAACGCTGCTGGTGATTATGTTGGTGATTATGAAAAACGCTTCCCAAAACACATGCAGGTTTTGGGTAGACAGAGTTTTCAACCAGTTGGGTCAAAACACAGGAGGACCACCTGCAAGATTATATGGTAAGACTACAGTCAGCTTTGTACAAACCCGCAACACTGAGTACCAAAGTAACTGCACCATTTTGCATTCACACCAGGAATGAATGATGGTTCCTGTTGTTCTTCATCCTTGCCAGCAGTAAGTATTACTGGCTTGGGGCTTTTTCTAAGTTATTATTCTAGCCATTCTCAGAAGTATGTGGTGGTAACTCATCTTGCTTTCAGTAATACTCCTTGTTCACCACTCCCGTTACACACACACATATGAACATTGGCTGAAATAGATACAGATTTTATCAGCCCTATGTGTATTCAATGTAGTGGTTCTGGTGCTGCCCGTGAAATGCTATGGATCACCTTAAAACAGATGATGCTTTATAATCTGCATCGCGCAAAGAGAATGTGACTTCTAGGGACTGAAGTAAGACATCAGACTTGTGTTTTACCTCTCTCATGAAGTTGTTAATGTGGAATTATATTTGGTTGCAAGTCACAGAATTTTTTTAAGTTTATTTATTTTCAGAGAGAGAGAGAGGGAGACAGAGAGAATCCCAAGCACTAACAGTGCAGAATCCAATGCGGGGCTCGAACTCAAACCACGAGATCGTGACCCGAGCCAAAATCAGGAGTAGGATGCTTAACCAACTGAGCCAGCCAGGTGTCCCAACAGAATTTTTGATTAACAGTTGATGAAACAAATAGGGTTTTGTTTCACTCATGCAAAAGTCTAGAGAAACACAATTACTAGTATTAATTCAAATGCTTAGAAATGAAGTCAGAAATTCAGAATCTTTTCAATTTTTGACTCTACCCAAGGGTTTCACTTCATGATTGTATGGTTCTTCCTCTTGCAGACCAGATGGAATGTCTATTTTTAAAATATTTATTTTGAGAGAGGAGAGGACGCATGCAAGGAAGCAGAGGAAGGGAAGAGAGGGAGAGAGAATCCCAAGTAGACACCGCACTGTCAGCACAGAGCCCAAAGCAGGGCTCGGTCCCACAAACTGTGAGATTATGACCTGAGCTGAAATCAAGAGTCAGACACTTAACCCACTGAGCCACCCAGGTACCCTATAATGTCTACTTTTAATACAAGAAGCAAAGGTAGGGAGTTATGTCAAAAAAAAAGTTTCAGAAATAGCCAATTTACTGCAACTAACTGTCATTGCTGAAATTAGGCTATAAGTGCACCCACAGCTGTATAAGAGGCTAGGAAAGTAGTATTT